>NC_057812.1:637723980-637959690 GCF_018294505.1 Triticum aestivum
ATCTTGATCGAGTTTTACAGAGATGTGAAGAAACTAATCTTGTCTTGAATTGGGAAAAGTGCCACTTTATGGTTAATGAAGGTACTATCTTGGGGCATAAAGTTTCTGAAAGAGGTATTGAAGTTGATAAAGCCAAGGTTGATGCTATTGAAAAGATGCCATGTCCCAAGGACATCAAAGGTATAAGAAGTTTCCTTGATCATGCCGGATTTTATAGGAGGTTCATTAAGGACTTCTCAAAAATTTCTCGGGCTCTAACTAATTTATTGCAAAAAGATGTACCATTTGTCTTTGATGATGATTGTGTAGAAGCATTTGAAATACTTAAGAAAGCATTAGTCTCTGCACCTGTTGTTCAGCCACCTGATTGGAACTTACCCTTTGAAATTATGTGTGATGCTAGTGATTATGCTGTAGGTGCTGTTATAGGGCAAAGAGTTGATAAGAAATTAAATGTTATCCATTATGCTAGTAAGACTCTAGACAATGCTCAAAGAAATTATGCTACTACCGAAAAGGAACTTTTAGCAGTTGTATTTGCTTGTGATAAGTTCAGACCCTATATTGTTGATTCTAAAGTAACTATTCACACTGATCATGCTGCTATTAAATATCTTATGGAAAAGAAAGATGCTAAACCTAGACTTATTAGATGGGTCCTCTTGCTACAAGACTTTGATTTGCATATTGTTGATAGAAAAGGAGCTGAGAACCCCGTTGCAGACAACTTGTCTAGGTTAGAGAATGTTCTTGATGATCCACTACCCATTGATGATAGCTTTCCTGATGAACAATTAAATGTCATAAATACTTCTCGCAGTACTCCATGGTATGTTGATTATGCTAATTACATAGTTGCTAAATTCATACCACCTAGTTTCACATACCAACAAAAGAAAAAGTTTTTCTATGATTTGAGACATTACTTTTGGGATGACCCACATCTTTATAAAGAAGGAGTAGATGGTGTTATTAGACGTTGTGTACCTGAGCATGAACAGAAACAGATCCTACGCAAGTGCCACTCTGAAGCTTATGGAGGACACCACGCTGGAGACAGAACTGCACATAAGGTATTGCAATCCGGTTTTTATTGGCCTACTCTCTTCAAGGATGCCCGTAAGTTTGTTTTGTCTTGTGATGAATGTCAAAGAATTGGTAATATTAGTAGACGCCAAGAAATGCCTATGAATTATTCACTTGTTATTGAACCATTTGATGTTTGGGGCTTTGATTATATGGGACCTTTTCCTGCCTCTAATGGATACACACATAATTTAGTTGCTGTTGATTACGTTACTAAGTGGGTAGAAGCTATTCCGACTAGTAGTGCTGATCAAACACTTCTATTAAAATGCTTAAAGAAGTTATTTTTCCAAGGTTTGGAGTCCCTAGATATTTAATGACTGAAAGTGGTTCACACTTTATTCATGGTGCTTTCCGTAAAATGCTTGCTAAGTATGACATTAATCATAGAATTGCATCTCCTTATCACCCACAGTCTAGTGGTCAAGTAGAATTGAGCAATAGAGAGCTCAAATTAATTTTGCAAAAGACTGTCAATAGGTCTAGAAAGAATTGGTCCAAGAAACTTAATGATGCATTATGGGAATATAGAACTGCATATAAAAATCCTATGGGTATGTCTCCGTATAAAATGGTTTATGGAAAAGCATGTCACTTACCTCTCGAACTAGAACATATGGCATATTGGGCTATTAAAGAGCTCAACTACGATTTCAAACTTGCCGGTGAGAAGAGGTTATTTGATATTAGCTCACTTGATGAATGGAGAACCCAAGCATATGAAAATGCCAAGTTGTTTAAAGAAAAAGTTAAAAGATGGCATGACAAAAGGATACAAAAGCGTGAGTTTAACGTAGGTGATTATGTATTGCTATACAACTCTCGTTTAAGATTTTTTGCAGGAAAACTTCTCTCTAAATGGGAAGGCCCCTACGTTATCGAGGAGGTCTATCGTTCCGGTGCCATAAAAATCAACAAATTCTAAGGCACAAATCCGAAGGTGGTAAATTTCGAAGGCCCTTACGAACCGGCGCTAAAGCTCCGTTTTCTACTAGTGAAAGAATCAAACATTATATCTCAGGTAATCCTATAAATGTTGAAACAAATGTTATTGAAATCGTAACTCCGGAGGAATACATAACAGACACTTTCTAGACTGTTTCAGACTTCGAAAAGGAATATGTATGTGGTACGATAAGTAAACCGACTCCAAAACAATTTTTAAGGCAATATTTCTCCGTTTTGGAATATTTAGAAAAATAGAAAAATAAGTGGCAGTCCGGGAAGGACACGAGGGCCCCAAGAGGGTGGTGGGCGCGCCCCCCTCCTTAGGGCGCACCCCCTACCTCGTGAGCACCTCGTGTGCCTTCCGGACTCTGTTTTCTTGTACGATACGTATTTTGGTCGGTAAAAATTCACTATATATTCTCCCGAAGGTTTTGACTCCCGTATCATGCAAATCTCCTCTGTTCTTGTTTAGAGCCATTTTCTGTCAGGGTGTCAAGGCCAGGCATCATGTCGTCCCCCTCCTCCAACAATGGTGACAAAGATGCTTGGCTAATGAAGATAGAGCTAAAGAGGGAAGAGCCCATGGAGATCAACAAGGTTGAAGGGATCAAGAAGGCCACGGAAAATCAAGCTCCGGCAGCAGAAGACATCCTTCAACTTGATCACAATCTTCTTACCCCAACTGAGATCGAAGCTTTCAAGATGATTGAGTTAGCCCATATAGAGAATAAGTATCTCACTCGTGAAAATATTTTGTTGAAGGAGCATATTATCGCACTCAAGGGCATTATCCGCAAGCTGGAGGACCTCTTACGCTCGATGTGCGACTATCCGTCACCACCACCTTCTTCACCGACAAAGGAGACATAATCACATGGGTATGGGCACTCCACTTGGCAACTGCCAAGCTTGGGGGAGGTGCCCCGGTATTGTATCACAATCACAACTCCTATCTTTACCGTTTTTCTTAGTTCGATCCTATTAGTAGTATCTTGATCTAGTAGAATAAAGTTGATGGCATGATCTAGTTTTGAGTTTTGCTTTGTGATCTCTCTATGTAATCGAGTCCGTGAGCTATATATAATAAAGATTAGTGTTGAGTCAAGGGCTTGATTTTCTTGCTATGATCTTGAGTGAATAAAATAAAAGAAGAAAAATAATAAAAAGAAACAAAAGTTCATATTGATCTTATTGAGAGTAATAACTTCACATAGAAAGAGTATGATGATTAAAAGTTGTTGGGAGTTGGCAGACATAGCTTTGGTCATCGTTGCAATTAATAGGAAGTAATAAGGAAAGAGAGGTTTCACATATAGATATATTATCATTGACATCTTTTATGATTGGGAGCACTCATTAAAATATGACATGCTAAAGAGTTGATGTTGGACAAGGAAGACAACATAATGAGTTATGTTTTCTTATATGTGAGATAAAGTATGTTGTCATGGATCCTCTAACATGTTGAGCTTGCCTTTCCCCCTCATGCTAGCCAAATTCTCAGCACCAAGTAGAAATACTACTTATGCTTCCAAAAACCCTTAAACCAGTTTTGCCATGAGAGTCCACCATATCTACCTATAGATTGAGTAAGATCCTTCAAGTAAGTTGTCATCGGTGCAAAGCAATAAAAATTGCTCTAAATATGTATGTTTGATTGGTGTGGGAGAAATAAGCTTTATACGATCTTGTGATGTGAAAGTAATAAAAGCGACGGACTGCATAATAAAGCTTCATATCACAAGGGGCAATATAAAGTGACGTTCTTTTGCATTGAGATTTTGTGCATCCAACCATAAAAGCGCATGACAACCTCTACTTCCCTCTGCGAAGGGCCTATCTTTTATCATTATCTTCTACCTTATGCAAGAGTCATGGTGATCTTCACCTTTCCTTTTTCATTTTATCCTTTGGCAAGCCTAGCATGTTGGAAAGAACATGATATATATATATCTAATTGGATGTAGGGGAGCATGATTTATTATTGTTGACATTACCCTTGAGGTAAAAAGTTGTGGGGCAAAACTATAAGCCCCTATCTTTCTCTGTGTCCGATTAAAATTCCGTACCCACAAGTATTGCGTGAGTGTTAGCAATTATGAAGGACTAAATGATAGTTGACTATGTGGACTTGCTTTTTAGCTCTGACATAGACTCTTTCCGATGTTATGATAAATTGCAATTGTTTAGTGACCGAGGTTATATTTTGTTGGTGCTCAATAAGGTTTCTGATTCATACTTTTGCATTGTGAATAGATCTTCACTTGAACATAAGTAATCATATGACAAAATCTATATATGTTGCTGTTATGCGAATAATCATGATGCCTTCATGTCTGTATTTTATTTTTATCGACGCCTCTACCTCTAAACATGAGAACATATTTATTGTTATCGGCTTTTCGCTTGAGGACAAGCGAGGTCTAAGCTTGGGGGAGTTGATACGTCCATTTTGCATCATGCTTTTATATTGATATTTATTGCATTATGGGCTGTTATTTCACGTTATGTCACAATACTTATGGCTATTCTCTCATATTTTACAAGGTTTACATGAAGAGGGAGAATGCCGGTAGCTGGAATTCTGGGCTGGAAAAGGAGCAAATATTAGAGACCTATTCTGCGCAACTCCAAAAGTCCTGAAACTCCACGGAATATCTTAAAATAAATAAAGAAAAATCCTCGCCAAAGATGAAGGTCAGGGAGGCCCACACCCTGCTCATGAGGGTGGGGGGCGCGCGCCCCCTCCTAGGGCGCGCCCCCTACCTCGTGGGCCCCCTGGTGGCTCTCCGATGTCGATCTTCTCTTATATGAAGTCTTTCGTCAAGAAAAAAACCAGAAGCAATGAGGCGGAACCTTGGCGGAACCAATCTAGGGCTCCGGCAGAGCTGTTCTGTCGGGGATACTTCCCTCCGGGAGGGGGAAATCATCGCCATCGTCATCACCAACGCTCCTCTCATTGGGAGAGGGCAATCTCTATCAACATCTTCACGAGCACCTTCTCATCTCCAAACCGTAGTTCATCTCTTGTATCCAATTCTTGTCTCAAAGTCCGGGATTGGTGCTAGTAGGTTGCTAGTAGTGTTGATTACTCCTTGTAGTTGATGCTAGTTGGTTTATTTGGTGGAAGATCATATGTTCAGATCCTTTATGCATATTATTACCCCTCTGATTATGAACATGAATATGCTTTGTGAGTAGTTACGTTTGTTCCTGAGGACAAGGGAGAAGTCTTGCTATTAGTAGTCATGTGAATTTGGTATTCGTTCGATATTTTGATAAGATGTATGTCGTCTAGCCTCTAGTGGTGTTATGTGAACGTTGACTACATAACACTTCACCATTATTTGGGCCTAGAGGAAGGCATTGGGAAGTAATAAGTAGATGATGGGTTGCTAGAGTGACAGAAGCTTAAACCCTAGTTTATGCGTTGCTTCGTAAGGGGCTGATTTGGATCCATATGTTTCATGCTATGGTTAGGTTTACCTTAATGCTTTTGTTGTAGTTGCGGATGCTTGCGATAGAGGCTAATCATAAGTGGGGTGCTTGTTCAAGTAAGAACAGCACCCAAGCACCGGTCCACCCACATATCAAATTATCAAAGTACCGAACGCGAATCATATGAGCGTGATGAAAACTAGCTTGACGATATTCCCATGTGTCCTGAGGAGCGCTTTTCCTTATATAAGAGTTTGTTCCGGCTTGTCCTTTGCTACAAAAAGGACTGGGCCAGCTTGCTGCACGTTATTTAATTTTGTTACTTGTTGCTCGTTGCAAATTATCTTATCACAAAACTATCTGTTACCACTTGTTTCAGTACTTGCAGAGAATACCTTGCTGAAAACCGCTTATCATTTCCTTCTGCTCCTCATTGGGTTCGACACTCTTACTTATCGAAAGGACTACGGTAGATCCCCTATACTTGTGGGTCATCAACGACCGCGTGAACATTACACCTTCTCACCTTCCCCGACGGAGAGGATCTGGCTGGATCTGTGACCAGCGATGAGCAGAGAGAGTGTGGCCACCGTTGTCATGTTTAGACCTGGAGAGGACGAGACAGTGTGAAGAGAGCAACACTAGCTGGCAAGCAAGCGCGGAGCCTCCTGCCTATATAGTGGAGTAGTTTTCTTTTATCTACTGGAGCCGGCTTGACCTCATCAATGACTGTCGAGAAGTCTTGATGCATGTGCCCCGAAGGCGCAGTTGTCGCCATTTTGATCTGAAGCACCAGATCAACATATAACATGAAAAAATGTCACATGACAAGAAACCATAACCTCACTGCCCCAAGGAGAAAACATGAACCCCGACGGACAAACTAGACGAGTGTCAAAGCTCAAATTAAAGATAAACTCGTAGAAAAGGGGTCCATCGATAGATGTCCTAATTAACATAGTCGGCTTGACCTAGATGGCAGCCGAGTAGTCTTCGTGGATGTGCCCCCAATGACCAGTGCCTTGGAGGAACTCAGTTGTCGCTATTTAACCCTCGCAGTGATCCGAAGTATATGACACCTAACACTGCGAGATGACAAGAAACCTTTTTTTAGATTTCTCATCATAACTACAACCTTGTACAACACAGCCTGCACGATATTTAGACAATAGCCAATTCAGCCGTCTGCTGGAGTCTGGTCTGCATGAACGAATAAATCTTCCATGTCATGCAGGGATCGTCCAGGCACGGACATCTGTACAACACTGCTCCAGTACTATCGCTCGTCTCTCTCTTCTATTAACTCGACCGACTTGCGGGGCCTAGGAGTATGCCTATGGTCGGTTCTCAATTGCGGTCCCACATGTGTGTGCAAATGCAATATGATGCGCGTTCCATTCGGAGAGTGACGTGCCAGACCGACCGACCGTCTGGGGTGCGACGCGAACGCGATGGGCATGCGGTATACATGTGCACCGCCATTTTCTTGAGGCTTTGCTCCATGGCGCAATCCATGGATACAAAATTATATTTAAATGTTGAGGGCAGGGCTTTTAACCGTGGTAGGCAGGGCAGTTCCTCCTAGTCGGTTTGATAGAGAGGCGAGAAGATGAGGGAGTAGGTTGCTGCAAACGTAGGGTCGTGTGATTTGACGGTGAGTTACTGCTGGATAGGTGGGGCACTGTGATTTGACTTGCCATTATCATTTTAACTATGGTGCTACGGCCGGTGTGAGTCTCCCGATTCCTGACCACCTCCATGGTATACAGGTGCCAAGTACTGTACTACTTACTCCTTTTGGCAAATGCAATAAGTACTACTCCCTCTCTCTCAGTTTACAAGGCATGCGCATACCCCTAGGTCTTCAATTTGACCAACCTAATAGAATTCATATACAGTATTACAAAAAACATACCATTATGAACTTCATATGTTCTATTTTCAAACGGTATAATTTTTGTGTTATATAGTTTATATTACGGTGATAAAATTGACAACCTAGGTATACACCCAGGACTTGTAAACTGAAATGGAGGGAGTACGAAGAAAGAGATAGAGAGAAGTAAAAAATTACTCTTATAGCCAACCTTACAGCTAACCTTGTTGTAGGAGTGACTAAGTGATGGCTATGTATGACATGCCAACATCAGATCGCCTAACGCACCTAGACGGAGGAAGTAGTTTCATGCATGCGAAGTAGGCAAAAAGTGCTCATTTATAGCCATCTGAAATCTCCAAGGGCGTGACCGCGCGAGCGAGGCAACGGTCGTGGTAGGCATGACCATGATACAAGCTGCTGACAGCCCTTGGATCTGAGATCAAACAGTCGCATGCTAAGTTGCTGAAAATTTGCAGAATAACCCTCCAGGATAGGATATTCACCCATAGGTCTAGAATCACGCCATGCAACCATTCGATCTCAGATCCAAGGGCTCTCGGAAGCCCGTATCATGGGAGCATGGAAAGCCCTGCCATTCGCACGCCCCACTCAACATTTTTACAATTGATAAACCGCTAGCAGTTCGCTCCTACTCGTCCCTGTCCGTCCTTTAACATTACGACAGTTCGCTCCTAGTCGTCCCGTCCTTTCACATTACAGCAGTTCCACTAATCCTAACCGTCCTCTCAAATCCATGGCGTCCCAAATCTCCATGATCGATGGTGTGTACAAGGTTAGAACCATCACCGGCGATGACTTCGATGTCATCTACACCCATTCTTCCGCGACGGTGAAGGGATACCTTGCTCGCTTCAGACGCATGTTTGAAAAGTCAAAGGGTGATGAGTGGGTCGCTGGGCTAGATGTTGAGTACAATATAGTCCTGGGAAAAGAGAAGAATCTAAAGGAGGAAGAGAAGAAGAAGCCCGCCGTGATCTAGGTTTGCGTGCATAACTTGTGCTTGGTCTACCACATATGCCATGCCGACGTTGAGTGCGAGGATTTTAAGAACTTCTTCAGGGGTGGCAAAGTCAAATTCATTTCTGTAGACTTTAGGAACGATAAAGAAGTCCTTGGTCGGAGAGGCCTTGTTGTAGGCCAGCCCTTCGACCTCCAGAGGAATGTTCCGGTGTCCTCCCATCAGCCTTCAATGCTGACCCTGGTAGCAACCATGGTTGATCCTTCGTACGGTAAACTGATGAAACCTCCGCCTAAGTTTCTTCTTGCATGGTAGTGGAATGTACTAGATAGAGACCACATCAATTACGCTACAATGGATGCCTACCTTTGTTTCAATATCTACAAGGGTTGGATGAAGAGAGAGAGAGCCAAGTGTGCGGTTCAAGCAAAGAAGTATCGGCCAAGAGGAAGACGGACAAGGACGAAGTCGAGCACATGGACGAGGAGTTCGAGTAAGGTGGCAGTGTTGTTGCTCATGGTGGTTGTAATGCAGTGTCTAACAGATTGGTTGCTTAGTTTAATTTCAGGGTGCTTAGTTTTATTTGAGGGGTGTGTTGTGCTGATCCCCCAGCAGAACTATGTTATGTTCCTTCTCGTTAATTTAACTCTTCAGTATGTTAGCACTAGTACTAAAACCTACATAGTGGGAACACGTTCAGGTTTCATACGTACTACTACCTCTGTCCTGGTTTATTGGTCTCCATTGTAATATGTGCCAAAGTTTGACCATAATTTAACTAACAAAATATTCATGCACGTCATAGAAAATATATCATTAAAAATTATGTTCAAATATGAATCCAAGGATATAATTTTATTAACATGCACTAACACTACAAAAAAATACACTTCTGTGATGATACGTGTTTGTCACAGTAGATCACGTTTTCTGTCATGCATGTACATCCATGACGATTTTATGACAGAATCAAGATAGTCATACCTCTGCTGTCGTAGAAGTGTTCCATGACATTACCAAAATTATCATCACGAAAGTGTCCACTTCCATGATGATAAATCGCACATCATAGAAGTGCTTTTGTCAAGGGTGACCGACACGTGGCATCCAACATAATGGCTCGCCGTTAAGCTATCGGGTCCGGTTTTGGATCCGATAAACCGTTAACAGCCAGGACCAATGGGGATTTTCCATGTATAAAATTCTCATTGGCCGGAGGAAACACGTGTCTGCTCCTCGGTGGGCCAGATGTCATCCACTCATTGGACAGGAGGCGCCTATGATACGTTGACACGTGGCACGGCCCAACAGAGGCCCATTCCAGTGAAAAGCCGGCCCGTTTGAATTGGTCGAAAGGTAACGGGCCGGCCCACGGAAAGCCTGTTAACACACTGTTCGTATATCGCCCATTTACGACCCGCTAACACCCGACCCATTATGGCCTACCGGAATTAAGCCCAGTAGCTTCATCTGGGCCATCCAATATGATTCCAGCTCGTTGTAACTTCCCGCCCATGGATGGCCCATGATGTCTTTCGGCCCATATGAGGCCCTTCACAACTCTGGTCCCATTAAAGGCCCGAGATGAAACTGGCCCATAATGACCAGTGTATCACTTTATACCCATTAACAACCCATTATTCCATCCACCGTTTCCAGCCCGTGTTAACTTTTGGCCTTCTAAGGGCCCATTTATTCTTGGGCTCATTTCTAGAATTCGGTTAGTTAAGGTCCGTTACTGGCCTGTTCAGTTTGTGGGACAAATTCAGCCCGTGGTTACATTCGGCCCGTTTGTGGCCCGTTAACCTGTTGGCTGTTTTCATGTCAAAAAAACTCGTTGGACTGTTTTCATAGAGTTATCAAATACGGCCTATTAACGACCTATTATGGTCCATGAATAGTACGGCCCATGATTGGCGAAAAGATTATACGCCCCATAGAAGGCCCATGGATCCTATGGCCTGTAGAAGACCAATGGATCCTACGGCCCGTAGAAGGCCCATGGATCATACGACCCGTAGAAGGCCCATGGATCCTATGGCCCATAAAAGGCTCATGGATCCTAGGCCCGTAGAAGGCCCATGGTGTGACGCCCTCGATTCAATCGTACACTAATCATACACGCAAATGTGTATGATCAAGATCAAGGACTCACGAGAAGATATCACAACACAACTCTAGACACAAATTAAAATAATACAAGCTTTATATTACAAGCCAGGGGCCTCGAGGGCTCGAATACATAAGCTCGAATACTCAAGAGTCAGCGGAAGCAACAATATCTGAGTACAAACATAAGTTAGACAAGTTTTCCTTAAGAAGGATAGCACAAAAGCAACAACGATTGAAAAGGCAAGGCCTCCTGCCTGGGAGACTCCTAACTACTCCTGGTCGTCGGCGGTCTCCACATAGTAGTAGGCACCCCAGGGGTAGTAGTAGTCGTCGGTGGGGTCGTTTGGATCATGGGCTCCAGCATCTGGTTGCATCAACCATAAAGAAGAAAGAAGGGGGAAAAGGGGCAGCAAAGCAACCGTGAGTACTCATCCAAAGTACTCGCAAGCAAGGATCTACACTACATATGCAACATTATCAAAGAGGGGATGTATATGTGGACTGGACTGCAGAAATGCAAGAATAGAGAGAAGGCCTAGTCCTATAGAAGACTATCATCTTCTAGAAACCACCATCTTGCAGCAACAAGAGGGAGTAGAGTAGCATAAAGTAAAGTAGTAGAAGTGTTATCAACCTTGGTCAGAGATCCTTTCTCGACTTGCTGTGAGAAAGCAATCCCAGAGCCATATCCATTTCTCATATCCATGTCTCATCTCAAGTATCCAGTTCTAGTTGTATCGATCGGGATACAACTCCAAGTGTCCGTTACCGTAGGACAGGCTCTCGATAGATGTTTTGTTCCCTGCATGGGTGCACCAACTTACCCACCACGCTCGATTAACTCCGGCCGGACACACTTTCCCGGGTCATGACCGGCCTCAGCCAAACAATACACCGCAACCTGACCTAGGCTTAATAGAGAGGTCAGCACGCCGGACTAAACCTATGCCCCCGGGGGTCATGGACCATCTCCCCAGGAACTCATGCACGTTGCAAGGGTGGCTGGTGAGCAAACCTAGCTACCTCCTTCAAAAAGGCAGGTGCTTACCAGTCCAACCCGGCGCGCGCCGCTCAGTCGCTGACGTCTATTAAGCTTCGGCTGATGCATACGACGTAGAACGCCCATACTATGCCCACGTCATGGTTAGTGCTATCAGGCCAGAGGCCCCTCGGATCAAATATCCAAATCATAGTGGATTAGGAACGCGCAGTAACAAGCAGAGACTCACGAAATATGTGACCCCGTCGCCCCGTCTCGAGGACTTGCGGCAAGGGCTAGGAATGCCCGGCCACGCCTCGTAATTATCTCGCAGGCACCCTCCAGGTCAACCCGTCTCCACATCACTCGCGGATACCCCTCAGGGTCGACCCGCCTTTCCAAGTAACAGTTGTAAAGTCCAAGTATCCATGTGTCCAAACATCAAGTGGAAACCCCGAGGAATCACCCCTGGTGAATTCCACTCGATGTAATCATCAAGGTGAACGTAAGAGGATCCACCCTCGAGGTTCACACTTGAGGGGTTGCACGACAGAGTCGTATCAGAAGTGTTTAAAGAGGAAATCACCCTCGATGACCATGACCGAATAGCTACACTACAGGGTTAACATCAGAAGTGCTGATGAGGTCTCACCCTCGGCGCTCGATAGTAACCCAATAGTGTCGAGCAACTAAGGGGGAAGTGATGTGCGGTGCCCGGGCCTGGTCTTCGATCCCATTGATCGGGTCTTCGATGATGAAGCAGGGGCAACAAGGACAAAGTGGGGGTCACTGATGGATCACTAACCAACCTATACTAAGCAATTTAGGATAAACAGGTAAGGTACAATGAGCAGGTTACAAAAGCAGGCTATGCATCAGAATAGGAGCAAACAATATTAGTAGCAAAATCAAATGCAAGCATGAGAGAATGGAATGGGCGATATCGGAATGATCAAAGGGGGGGGGGCTTGCCTGGTTGCTCTGGCAACGAGGGGCCATCATCGACGTAGTCGATCACAGGGGCAACATCGGTCTCGGGGTCTACCGGAGAGAAGAGGGGGAACAAACAGTAAATATAAAGCAAACACAGCATCACAAAGCATAACTTGGCAATATGTTGTGCGGGTGTGACCTAGCATATGACTACACGTTATAGGTGAAAGGGGAACTCAACCGGGAATGATTTCCCGGTTCCGGACCTGTGTCAGACAGATGACCGGAGGGGAATGTTCCATGATCAGATAGTTATAGGCATCTGATAGGTAAACGGACCGTGTATTCGAATTCGTTTCGTCGTTCTGAGCAACTTTCATGTAGAAAACATTTTCATCCGAGCTACGGTTTATTAACTACGATTTTCTAAAGATTTAAAGTATTTTCCGGAATTATTTAAAATTAACATAAGAGGTTATTGCACTAGCATGACGTCAGCAAAGCGTCAGCAGGTCAACCGCAGCTGTTCAGGTCAAACCTGGCAGCTGGGCCCCACTTGTCATAGAGAGTGGGTTAACTAACTAACTAACAGGGTTAATCAGCTAGGTGGGGCCCTATGTCAGTGGCTAATTAACCGATTATATTAGGTTTTAACTAAAACCAAGTTAATTAACTTAACTAAACGGGACGTGCCCACTGGTCAGTGGCTGCAGCTCCAAGTCAGCATAGTTGACCGGGGTCAACGGGTCAGCTGTGGCCCTTGGGACCCACCAGGCAGTGGCCCTGGGGGTGGCCCCCGGTCAGCCACGTCGGCACGGCTGGCGTTCAGCTGTCGGCGACACAGAGAGGCGGCGGAGGCGCTCGGGAGGCCGGATTTAGCCTACAGGGGGCCAAAACGGACGCGGCCGATGCCGTTCGAACGGGAGCGGCGAGCCGCAGCTAACCGCGATGGTAGTCGGCCCCGGGGCGGCCGAAAACGGCGTCGACATGGAGCATGGGCGGCGGTGGACTTCGGGCGCTTGACGAGGTGGAGCTACAGGCGTCGGCTCCGGGCGTTGTTGGGCTCGCCCGAACGAGCTGCGCCCTCCTATGGTGGCGGTGAGGCTGGAGGAGGCCCGTAGCGACGGCGACGAGCGGTGAGGGCGGCGGTCGGAATCGGACAAGGTAGGGGGCAACGCCGCGAGGCAAGGGGAGGTGCGTGCGTGTGCGCATTCGAGTCCTAGGTGCGCCAGGAGGTCGCCGCGGGGCTTGGGCATGCGTGAAAATGGACCTAGTCTCCATGACGGCGGGCGGGCGGTGATACGTCTCCAATGTATCTATAATTTTTGATTGCTCCATGCTATATTATATTCCGTTTTGGATGATTAATGGTCCTTATTATACACTTTTATATTATTTTTGGGACTAACCAATTAACCGGAGGCCCATCCCGAATTGCTATTTTTTTGCCTATTTCAGTGTTTCGCAGAAAAATAATATCAAACGGAGTCCAAACGGAATGAAACCTTCGCGAACAGACGAGGAAGCCACGAGGTAGGGGGCGCCTACCCCCTGGGTGCGCCCTACACCCTCGTGGGCCCCTCATGGCTCCACCGACCTACTTCTTCCTCCTATATATATCAACGTACCCCCAAACCATCGAGGAACACCATGAAAACCTAATTCCACCGCCGCAACCTTCTGTACCCGTGAGATCCCATCTTGGGGCCTTTTCCGACGCTCCGCTGAAGGGGGCATTGATCACGGAGGGCTTCTACATCAACACCATAGCCTCTCCGATGATGCGTGAGTAGTTTACCTCAGATCTTTCGGTCCATTGTTATTAGCTAGATGGCTTCTTCTCTCTCTTTGGTTCCCAATACAAAGTTCTCCTCGATTCTCTTGGAGATCTATTTGATGTAACTCTTCTTTTTGCAGTGTGTTTGTCGAGATCCGATGAATTGTGGGTTTATTATCAAGATTATCTATGAACAATATTTGAATCTCCTCTGAATTATTTTATGTATGATTGGTTAGCTTTGCAAGTCTCTTCGAATTATCAGTTTGGTTTGGCCTACTAGATTGATCTTTCTTGCAATGGGAGAAGTTCTTAGCTTTGGGTTCAATCTTGCGGTGTCCTTTCCCACTGACAGCAAGGGCAGCAAGGCACATATTGTATTGTTGCCATCGAGGATAAAAATATGGGGTTTATATCATATTGCATGAATTTATCCCTCTACATCATGTCATCTTCCTTAAAGTGTTACTCTGTTCTTATGAACTTAATACTCTAGATGCATGCTGGATAGCGGTCGATGTGTGGAGTAATAGTAGTAGACGCAGAATCATTTCGGTCTACTTGCCACGGATGTGATTCCTATATACATGATCATACCTAGATATTCTCATAACTATGCTCAATTCTATCAATTGCTCGACAGTAATTCGTTTACCCACCGTAATACTTATGCTATCTTGAGAGAAGCCACTAGTGAAACCTATGGCCCCCGGGTCTATTTTCCATCATATTAATCTTCCGTCAACAAGCTATTTCTATTACCGTTTACTTTGCTTTCTTTACTTTTAGTCTTTATCATAAAAATACCAAAAATATTATTTTATCATCTCTATCAGATCTCACTCTCGTAAGTGACCATGAAGGGATTGACAACCCCTTTATCGTGTTGGTTGCGAGGTTCTTATTTGTTTGTGTAGGTGTGTGGGACTCGAGTGTGGCCTCCTACTGGATTGATACCTTGGTTCTCAAAAATTGAGGGAAATACTTACGCTACTTTACTGCGCGCATCACCCTTTCCTCTTCAAGGGAAAATCAACGCAGTGCTCAAGAGGTAGCAAGAAGGATTTCTGGCGCCGTTGCCGGGGAGTCTACGCGCAAGTCAAGACATACCAAGTACCCATCACAAACTCTTATCCCACACATTACATTATTTTCCATTTGCCTCTCGTTTTCCTCTCGCCACTTCACTCTTGCCGTTTTATTCGCCCTCTTTTCCGTTCGCCTCTTTTTCGCTTGCCTCTTGTTTGTGTGTGTGTTGGATTGCTTGCTTGTCACGATGGATCAAGACAATACTAAATTGTGCGACTTTACCAATACCAACAACAATGATTTTATTAGCACTCCGATTGCTCCTCTTTCCGATGCTGAATCTTGTGAAATTAATGCTGCCTTGCTGAATCTTGTCATGAAAGATCAATTCGTCGGCCTTCCTAGTGAAGATGCCACTACTCATCTAAATAGTTTTATTGATTTGAGTGACATGCAAAAGAAGAGAGATGTGGACAATGATATTGTTAAATTGAAGCTATTTCCATTTTCTCTTAGAGATCACGCTAAAACTTGGTTTTCATCTTTGCCTAAAAATAGTATTGTTTCTTGGAATAAGTGCAAAGATGCTTTTATCTCTAAGTATTTTCCTCCCGCTAAGATCATCTCTCTTAGAAACGATATTATGAATTTTAAGCAACTTGATCATGAACATGTTGCACAAGCCTGGGAGAGGATGAAATTAATGATACATAATTGCCCTACTCATGGTTTGAATTTGTGGATGATTATACAAAAATTTTATGCCAGATTGAATTTTGCTTCTAGAAATCTTTTAGATTCGGCCACGGCAGGCACTTTTATGGAAATCACTTTAGGAGAAGCTACCAAACTCCTAGATAATATTATGGTTAATTATTCTCAATGGCACACCGAAAGATCTACTACTAAAAAGGTGCATGCAATAGAAGAAATTAATGTTTTGAGTGGAAAGATGGATGAACTTATGAAATTGTTTGCTAATAAGAGCGGTCCTTCTGATCCCAATGATATGCCTTTGTCTACTTTGATTGAGAATAATAATGAATCTATGGATGTGAATTTTGTTGGTAGGAATAATTTTGGTAATAATGCGTATAGAGGAAACTTTAATCCTAGGCCGTTCCCTAGTAATTCCTCTAATAATTATGGTAATTCCTACAACAATTCGTATGGAAATTTTAATAAGTTGCCCTCTGATTTTGAGACTAGTGTTAAATAGTTTATGAATTCACAAAAGAATTTCAATGCTTTGCTTGAAGAAAAATTGCTTAAAGTTGACGAATTGGCTAGAAGCGTGGATAGAATTTCTCTTGATGTTGATTCTTTGAAACTTAGATCTATTCCACCTAAGCATGATATCAATGAGTCTCTCAAATCCATGAGAATTTCCATTGATGAGTGCAAATAAAGAAATGCTAGGATGCGTGCTAAGAAAGATTACTTTGTGAAAGCGTGTTCTTCTAGTTTTCACGAGAATAAAGATGAAGATCTAAAAGTTTTTGATGTGTCTCCTATTAAATATTTGTTTTGCAATATGGATCTTGATAATTATGAGACTGCAGATGAGTCAACTTTAGTTAGAAGGCGTCCCAAAAATTTGAAGTTTTTAGATCTTGATGTAAAATCTGGTAAAAGTGGGATTGAAGAGGCCAAAACTTTAGATATCAATGAACCCACTATATTGGATTTCAAGGAATTTAATTGTGATAATTGCTCTTTGATAGATTGTATTTCCTTTTTGCAATCCATGCTAAATTCTCCTCATGTTTATAGTCGAAATAAAGCTTTTAACAAACATATCTTTGATGCTTTAATGCAATCTTATGAAGAAAAACCTGAGTTGGAAGTTTCTATCCCTAAAAAACTTTATGATGAGTTGGAACCTACTATTAAAATTAAAATTAAAGATCATGAATGCTATGCTTTATGCGATTTGGGTGCTAGTGTTTCCATGATTCCAAAAACTTTGTGTGATTTGCTAGGTTTCCGTGAAATTGATGACTGTTCTTTAAACTTGCACCTTGCGGATTCCACCATTAAGAAACCTATGGGAAGAATTAATGATGTTCTTATTGTTGCAAATAGGAACTATGTGCCTGTATATTTTATTGTTCTTGATATAGATTGTAATCCTTCATGTCCTATTATTCTTGGTAGACCTTTCCTTATAACGATTGGTGCAATTATTGTCACATCCCTAGTTCTATTAATGCCTAGTGCTAGCATCTGGTGTTGCATCATGTTTAAATTTCAGTTAAACCTGAAATGGGGATTGCCTAAACCCTAGCATTAAAAGGAATTCACTAGGTTCAACAAAAATATTCTCAGTGAATCCAAATGGTTTTAAAAAATGTTCATCATTTTTGGTTCTGGCTAAAACCTCTGCCAAAAATGGGTTCATAAAATTTGGAGCCATTTTGGATTTTTGAATTAAGACATAACTATTTGCATTTGGGCACTTAAAATACTATAAATACTTTTAAATGCCCAAATACTTTTGAAAGTAATTTTAGGCTGTTGGGAGTAATTCCAAAGGTGCCTATGATTATTTTCAGAATTTTCTAAAATGGATTAGTATTTTTACTAATTCAAAACAAACAACAGAGCATTAAATAAATGAAAACAAAAAGGAAAGAAGCAGAAACTTACCTGGCCTCACTGTGCAGCCCACCTAGTCGGCCCAGCTGTGGCCCAGCACCGTAGAGAGCCCAGCCCACCACCCCACTGCGTCGTCTTCCTCCTGCCAGTAGGAGCAACTCACTGTCGCGCGCGCGCGCTCACCCCTGGCCACCTCCTGCTTCCTCCCCGGACCTTCTAGCGATGCCACGGAGACGCCCCGTGGCCCCTCGCTCCTCTCCCTCACTCTCTGCTCTCTCCCTCGCCCTCTATTCCTTCCCCGAGCACGACCGAATGCAGTTGTCGCCGCCGACGAGCTCCACCGCGGCCACCGGCCACCCCACGCCTCACCGACGCGCCCAGAAGCTCCGCCACTTCGTCCTCGACCTCCTCACCGAGCCACGCCCCACCGGACACCCTCGAACGCCGGCCATGCCGTCTTCTTCAACCTCGGTCCGCTGAGATCGCCATCGCCGCCCCGCTTGCTCCGGCCCTCCCCGAGCTCGCCGACCAGCGCTACACAATCCCCGTGAGCTTCTACACCGTGTCCCCCTTTTCTCCGTGATGTTTGCTAGCTCTAGTCGCCGTTTCGCCGATGACCGAAACCCGCCGCCGCCTGTGACCGTTGCTGACATGCCTCCGCCCACCTAGCGTCCCGGCCGTCGTGCTTAGCTCCCTCCCCGCGCTATGTAGAGCATGTAGGTGCCTCGCACGAGCCTCCCCGGCCACCGTAGCGTCGACCCCGAGCTCGCCCGAGCTCCGGCGACCGCCAAGGTCGACGCCGGTGACGACTCCAGCCATCTCAGGCCCAGCCGCTGCCATTACTCGACGCGGACGAGCGCCCGCGTCACGTAGATTCCCTCCGCCGGCCATTTGGTCGCCGGAGGAGGAAACCCGCAGCTCTCCGCCGCGTCTCGCCTCGCCGGCGTCAAGTCGCCGGCAGGTGTTGACCTAGTTGACCCGGGTTTGACCCCGCTAACCAGGGGGTTTGACCTCCCCTGACTCACTGACTTGTGGGACCCAGGCCGCTAACTAAACTAGGTTAGTATTAGTTTAACGCTAACAAAACTTAGTTAGTTTAACTGACACTAACAGACGGGTCCCCCAGGTCAGGTTTGACCTAGACCGGCCCTGTTGACCTGCTGATGTCATAATGACTTAGTGCTGACGCCATAACTCATTTTCTGGATTAAAAATAATTTAGAAAATTCCAGAAATTAGTATAAACTTCTAAAATTCATAGAAATTCAACCGTAACTCCAAATGAAATAAATTATATATGATAAATGATCAGAAAAATCCAAGGAATCTGAATATGGCATTTTCATGCATGTTTGAACAACTTAACCTTACTGTCTAGTCCAAAACATGATAATGCACTATTTGAATTCATAGTTTGAATTTGAATTTGAACCTAGTGTTCAAACCAACTCCATTTAACTTGTTGCTAGTTGCATTAGGCCAATCAACAGCATATTGCCATGTCACATTCATGCATCATATTGCTGCATGGCATTGATTGTGTCCTTCCCTGTTTATCGGTAACCGTCCCCTCTCAGACGACGATGTTTCCGACGACGTGATCGATGACACCGATGAAGAACTATATTGTCTTCAGAAGTGCCAGGCAAGCAAAAACCCCTTGTTCATTCCGATACAATCCCACTCTCTCGCTCCGGCTCTCTTTTACTGCATTAGGACAACAACGATTCAACTGTTACATGTTGCGATAGTTGAACCCCTTTCCTCTGCATGACCTATCATTGCCACAGTAAATAGATGAAATCCACTAGCATGAGTAGGAGTTGTTTGAGCCCTGATGTGCCTACTCATTCATGCTTGTTTGTCATGCCTGCTATTGCATAGAGTGGTGTCAGGTCTGGTTCATCGGGGATGAACCGGAGGTGTGTAAACATGTCCTACAGTGTGTGAGCTAAGTGTGTGAACACGATTTGGTAAAGGTAGCGGTGAGAGGCCATGTAGGAGTACATGGTGGGTTGTCTCATTGAAACCGTTCTTAGGAACTGAGTTCTGTGTTTGTGATCCATGAAACAGTTACTACCACGCATTGGGTCCGAAACCAATGGACCCTCTCGGCTTCTTGATCACCCTTGTTCTCTGTCCAGGAGTTGCAACTAGTTTCTGGTGTTTATAGGATATGTGTTGGCGGCCGTGCGTAGCGCTAACCCTAGGGATGGGCTATGTTGCAGTAGATACACCGTGGCCGGGCATGCGGGGCGCCCGTTTGGTGTCTCGGAACCCTATACACATCGTTCGGGGCCGTATGTGGAAACCTCGGCCAGACTCCCTACGGATGGAACCTGGATAGCCGATAAACCTGGACTAGAGACTTGAGTGTTTAGGTAGGTCGTGGCCGACACCCTCGTTGGGCTTCCGCTTGAAGGTTGCCGAGTACATGTCATGTAAATGGCGGTAAGTGGTGAGAGCGTGTGTGAAGAAGTACACCCCTGCAGGGTTAACATCATCTACTCGAATAGCCATGTCCGCGGTAATGGACTTCTGGGTTGCCTATAACAGTTCATAGACAAGTGAAAGTGGATACTTTAAAACACGCAAGACAAGTGTGAGTGCTATGGATGGCCTTCTCGTAGGGAGACGGGAGCGGATCCATAGTGGTGTATTGGATGGTGAATATGTGGACTCGTGTGCGCCACCTCAAAAGAGTTGCTTGCAGTCGTAGTTCAGGTTAGCCACTGAGTCAAAGCTGGCTTGCTGCAGTTAAACTCCACCCCCCCCTTGTTGATACCGATGCATATGTAGCTAGTTCTGAGGTAAGTCTTGCTGAGTACCTTTGTACTCACATTTGTTTAATTTATGTTTTGCAGAGAGAGACTTCAGTCTCGCTAGTAGTTTCCGCATGGACTTCGATGTTAGCTTGATACCTCAGCTACGATCTTGTGCCCTCGGCAGGATCTAGTAGATAGTCAGGCTTCTTAGCCTTTTTCCATTTATAGATGTCTGTACTCAGACATGTTAAGCTTCCGCATGTGCTTGATTTGTATGCTGTGATTGTTGGGTCATAAGACCCATGTTTGTAATATCTCGCTCCTCGGAGCCTAAGGAATAAATACTTGACTTGTAGAGTTATGTTGTGATGCCATGTTGTATTTACACATATCGAGCATATTGTGTGTATGATTGAAATGCTTGGTATGTGTGGGATCCAACAACCTAGTTGTTTATCCTTGGTAGCCTCTCTTATGGGGAAATGTAGTCTAGTGCTTCCATGAGCCATAGTAGTCCGCTACAGCCCGGTTCACCGGAGTCCTGTTAGCCCAGCACTACTGCTCAGGACACTTGACTGGCCGGAGGGTGTTTCACTTCGTTCCTGTGTCTGTCCCTTCGGGGAAATGTCACGCGGTGACATCCGGAGTCCTTCCTAGCCTGCTACAGCCCGGGTTCCCGGAGTCCTGTTAGCCCAGTGCTACAGCCCGGATTCACACGCTGCTGACCGACATGCTCGATGTGATTCATGTATGCCTGTCCCCATAGGTTAGTGCCGCTTTGGGTTCACGACTAGCCATGTCGGCCTGGGTTCTCTGTCATATGGATGCTAGCGACACTATCATATACGTGAGACAAAAGGCGCAAACGGTCCCGGGCCATGGTAAGGCGACACCCGTGGGAATACCGTGCGTGAGGCCGCAAAGTGATATGAGGTGTTACCGGCTAGATCGATGTGATTTGGAATCGGGGTCCTGGCAATTATTGACATGAAGGAAGGAAATATTAGATTCCAATTTCCATTAAGGAAAGGCACGGAACACTTTCCTAGAAAGAAAATAAAATTACCTTATGAATCTATTATGAGAGCCACTTATGGATTGCCTACCAAAGATGGCAATACCTAGATCTATCCTTGCTTTTATGCCTACTAGGGGCGTTAAACGATAGCGCTTGTTGGGAGGCAAACCATTTTTATTTTAGTTTTTTGCCTTTTGCTTCTTTTTAGTAATAAATCTTTGATCTAGCCTCTGGTTAGATCTTTTTTTAATTAGTGTTTGTGCCAAGTGAAACCTATAGGATCTTCTTGGATGATAGTTATTTGATCTTGCTGAAAATTTCAGAAACTTTCTGTTCACGAAAACAATTGTTTAAAATCACCAGAACGTAATAAAATACTAATTCCAATTGTAGTAGATCAATAAACAAATTTTCTAGGTCGTCCTATTTTGGTAGATGTTTCTGTGTTCCAGAAGTTTGGTTAGTTACAGATTACTACAGACTGTTCTGTTTTGACATATTCTGTTTTTTGTGTGTTGTTTGCTTATTTTGATGAATCTATGGCTAGTAAAATAGTTTATAAACCATAGAGAAGTTGGAATACAGTAGGTTTAACACCAATACAAATAAGGAATGAGTTCATTACAGTTCCTTGGAGTGGTGTTTTCTTTTCTTTCGCTAACGGAGCTCACGAGATTTTCTGTTAAGTTTTGTGTTGTGAAGTTTTCAAGTTTTGGGTAAGGATTTGATGGATTATGGAACAAGGAGTGGAAAGAGCCTAAGCTTGGGGATGACAAAGGCACCCCAAGGTAATCTAAGGACACCAAAAAGCCAAAGCTTGGGGATGCCCCGGAAGGCATCCCCTCTTTCATCTTCGTCCATCGGTAACTTTACTTGGAGCTATATTTTTATTCACCACATGATATGTGTTTTGCTTGGAGCGTCTTGTATGATTTGAGTCTTTGTTTTTAGTTTACCATAATCATCCTTTCTGTACACACCTTTTGAGAGAGACACACATGATTCAGAATTTATTAGAATACTCTATGTGCTTCACTTATATCTTTTGAGCTATATAGTTTTTGCTCTAGTGCTTCACTTATATCTTTTTGAGAACGGTGGTGGTTATGTTTTATAGAAACTATTGTTCTCTCATGCTTCACTTATATCATTTTGAGAGTCCTACAAAACAGCATTGTAAAT
The DNA here is from genome assembly GCF_018294505.1 of Triticum aestivum. Taxonomy (NCBI): domain Eukaryota; kingdom Viridiplantae; phylum Streptophyta; class Magnoliopsida; order Poales; family Poaceae; genus Triticum; species Triticum aestivum. Next base: position 637,746,704 of record NC_057812.1, read on the forward strand.
TGCTTAAATTGGGAAATTAGTCCTAATATGATAGGCATCCAAGATTAGTAAAAACTTTCTTAATTATAAGTGTGTTGAATAATAAGAGAAGTTTGATGCTTGATGATTGTTTTGAGATATGGAGGTAGTGATATTAAAGTTGTGCTAGTTGAGTAATTGTGAATTTGAGAAATACTTGTGTTGAAGTTTGTAAGTCCCGTAGCATGCACGTATGGTAACCGTTGTGTAACAAAATTGAAACATGAGGTGTTCTTTGAGTGTCATCCTTTGTGTGGAGGTTGGGATCACGCGATGGTTAACTCCTACCAACCATTCCCCTAGGAGCATGTGTGTAGTGCTTGGTTTTGATGACTTGTAGATTTTTGCAATAAGTATGTGAGTTCTTTATGACTAATGTTGAGTCCATGGATTATATGCACTCTCACCCTTCCATCATTGCTAGCCTCTTCGGTACCGTGCATTGCCCTTTCTCACCTTGAGAGTTGGTGCAAACTTTGCTGGTGCATCCAAACCCCGTGATATGATACGCTCTATCACACATAAACCTCCTTATATCTTCCTCAAAACAGCCACAATACCTACCTATTATGGCATTTCCATAGCCATTCCAAGATATATTGCCATGCAACTTTCCACTGTTCCGTTTATCATGACACGTTTCATCATTTTCATATTGCCTTGCATGATCATGTAGTTGACATCGTATTTGAGGCAAAGCCACCATGCATATTATTTCATACATGTCACTCTTGATTCATTGCCCATCCCGGTACACCGCCAGAGGCATTCATATAGAGTCATACTTTGTTCTAGTATCGAGTTGTAATCATTGAGTTGAAATAAATAGAAGTGTGATGATCATCATTCATAGAGCATTGTCCCAAAAAAATGAGAAAGGCCAAAAAAAGAAAGGCCCAAAAAAGGGAAAATAAAATAAGAAGGGGCAATGCTACTACCCTTTTCCATACTTGTGCTTCAAAGTAGCACCATGATTTTTATGATAGAGAGTCTCTTGTTTTGTCACTTTCATATACTACTGGGAATATTTCATTATAGAACTTGGCTTGTATATTCCAACAATGGGCTTCCACAAATGCCCTAGGTCTTCGTGAGCAAGCAAGTTGGATGCACACCCACTTAGTTTCTTTTGTTGAGCTTTCATGCATTTATAGCTCTAGTGCATCCGTTGCATGGTAATCCCTACTCCTTGCATTGACATCAATCGATGGGCATCTCCCTAGCCCATTGATTAGCCGCGTCGATGTGAGGCTTTCTCCTTTTTTGTCTTCTCCACATAACCCCCATCATCATATTCTATTCCACGCACAGTGCTATATCCATGGCTCACGCTCATGTATTGTGTGAAAGTTGAAAAAGTTTGAAAATTCTAAAGTATGAAACAATTGCTTGGCTGAATCTGGGGTTGTGCATGATTTGAATATTTTGTGTGACAAAGATGGTGCATAACCAAACTATATGATTTTGTAGGGCTGAACTTTCTTTGGCCATGTTATTTTGAGAAGACATAATTGCTTAGTTAGTACACTTGAAGTATTATTAATTTTATGTCAATATTAAACATTTATCTTGCATCTTTCGGATCTGAATATTCATACCACAAATAAGAGAATTACATTGAAAATTATGCCAAGTAGCATTCCACATGAAAAATTCTGATTTTACATTTACCTACTCGAGGATGAGTAGGAATTAAGCTTGGGGATGCTTGATACGTATCCAACGTATCTATAATTTTTGATTGCTCCATGCTATATTATATTCTGTAATGGATGATTAATGGTCTTTATTATACACTTTTATATTATTTTTGGGACTAACCTATTAACCGGAGGCCAACCCGAATTGCTGTTTTTTTGCCTATTTTAGTGTTTCACAGAAAAAGAATATCAAACGGAATGAAACCTTCGGGAATGTGATTTTTTGGAACAAACGTGATCCAGAGGACTTGGAGTGGACATCAAGCAACAGACCAGGAAGCCACGAGGTAGGGGGCGCCTACCCCCATGGGCGCGCCCTCCACCCTCGTGGGCCCCTTGTGGCTCCACCGACCTACTTCTTCCTCCTAATTCCACTGCCGCAACCTTCTATACCCGTGAGATCCCATCTTGGGGCCTTTTCCGGCGCTCCGCTGAAGGGGGCATTGATCACGGAGGGCTTCTACATCAACACCATACCCTCTCCGATGATGCGTGAGTAGTTTACCTCAGACCTTTGGGTCCATAGTTATTAGCTAGATGGCTTCTTCTCTCTCTCTTTGTAGGATCTAGAAGTAGATGTGTCTAGAGGGGGGGTGATTAGACACTTAGTGCAAAAGTTGCAATTTTTAATCTTTTCGGTTTAAGTGGAGTTTAGGCACAATTTCAACACACACAATACATATCAAGCAAGCATGCAAAGAGTATATGAGCAGCGGAATGTAAAGCATGCAACTAGCAAGAATGTAAAGGGAATGGTTTGGAAAGATCAAACGCAATTGGAGACACGGATGTTTTTCCCATGGTTCGGATAGGTGGTGCTATCCTACATCCACGTTGATGGAGACTTCAACCCACGAAGGGTAATGGTTGCGTGAGTCCACACAGGGCTCCACCCAAGGGCAACGGTTGTGCGAGTCCACGAAGGGCTCCACCCACGAAGGGTCCACGAAGAAGCAACCACCCACAAAGGGTCCACGAAGAAGCAACCTTGTCTATCCCACCATGGCCATCGCCCACGAAGGACTTGCCTCACTAGCGGTAGATCTTCACGAAGTAGGCGATCTCCTTGCCCTTACAAACTCCTTGGTTCAACTCCACAATCTTGTCGGAGGCTCCCAAGTGACACCTAGCCAATCTAGGAGACACCACTCTCCAAGAAGTAACAAATGGTGTGTAGGTAATGAACTCCTTGCTCTTGTGCTTCAAATGATAGTCTCCCCAACACTCAACTCTCTCTCATAGGATTTGGATTTGGTGGAAAGAAGATTTGAGTGGAAAGCAACTTGGGAAGGCTAGAGATCAAGATTCATATGGTAGGAATGGAATGTCTTGGTCTCAACACATGAGTAGGTGGTTCTCTCTCAGAACATGTGAGTTGGAATGGTGTGTGTGTTCTGATGGCTCTCTCACTGAATGATAAAGAGGTGGAGGGGTATATATAGCCTCCACACAAAATCCAACCGTTACACACAATTTACCAATCTCGGTGGGACCGAATCAGAAAACTCGGTCTGACCGAAATAGTAAACCTAGTGACCGTTAGGAATTTCGGTGGGACTGACATGCAACTCGGTAGGACCGATTCGGTTAGGGTTTGGGCATAACGTAATCTCGGTGAGACCGATTACACAAACTCGGTGAGACCGAATTTGGTAATTAGCTAACCAGAGAGTTGGTCAGGCAAACTCGGTGGGACCGATTTGCTCTTTCGGTGAGACCGAGTGGAACTCGGTGAGACCGAAAAGTTACAAAGGGGAAACACTGAGTTTACATTGTAATCTCGGTGGGACCGATTTGCTCTTTCGGTGGGACCGAAAAGTTACGGAAGGGAAACAGAGAGTTTGCAACCCCATCTCGGTGGGACCGAGATCCTTATCGGTAGAACCGAATTGCTAGGGTTTTGGCAGTGGCTAATGACAAGTGAAACTCGGTGGCACCGGATAGGAAGAATCGGTAGGACCGAGTTTGGCTTAGGGTTTAGGTCATATGTGGAAGTGGGAAAGTAGTTGAGGATTTTGGAGCATATCATTAAGCACATGAAGCAAGAAGCTCATTAAGCAACACCTCATCCCTCCTTGATAGTATTGGCTTTTCCTATGGACTCAATGTGATCTTGGATCACTAAAATGTAAAAGTGAAGGGTCTTGAGCTTGAAGCTTTAGCCAATCTCTTGTCCTTAGCATCTTGAAGGAGTTCCCACAACTTTTAGTCCATGCCACTCCATTGTTGAACTTATCTGAAACATGCTAGATAGAAGTGTTAGTCCAACAAGAGATATGTTGTCATCAATTATCAAAACCACCTAGGGAGCACTTGTGCTTTCACTCTTTGGTTCTCAATACAAAGTTCTCCTCGATTCTCTTGGAGATCTATTTGATGTAACTCTTCTTTTTGCGGTGTGTTTGTCAAGATCCGATGAATTGTGGGTTTATGATCAAGATTATCTATGAACAATATTTGAATCTCCTCTGTATTCTTTTATGTATGATTGGTTATCTTTGCAAGTCTCTTCGAATTATCAGTTTGGTTTGGCCTACTAGATTGATCTTTCTTGCAATGGGAGAAGTGCTTAGCTTTGGGTTCAATCTTGCGGTGTCCTTTCCCAGTGACAGCAGGGGCAGCAAGGCACGTATTGTATTGTTGCCATCGAGGATAAAAAGATGGGGTTTATATCATATTGCATGAATTTATCCCTCTACATCATGTCATCTTGCTTAAAGCGTTACTCTATTCTTATGAACTTAATACTCTAGATGCATGCTGGATAGCGGTCGATGTGTGGAGTAATAGTAGTAGATGCAAATTGAATGGAAAGATTGTGATGATATGGTGAGAATTTCTCGTCATCCTAGGAAGGATTTCAACAAGCCTTTCTTTGGGGAGGTGGTCTTCACGGCCTGGTGGAATATTTGGAAGATCAGGAATGATAGAGCTTTCAGGAACATCCAACCATCTTTCAGGGCATGGAGGAATGGCTTCATTCATGATCTTACTCTGCTCTCTCACCGAATCAAACGGAAATATAGAGACGCCCTTCTTAAGTGGATTGATTTTCTTCCTCCTTGAGGAGAGTTGTTTCTTTGTTTCTTTGTAATTATTAGGTATAGTGCACCCCTTCTCTGTATAGCCTTCTTTAGAGTCTTCTCTCTCTTTTCTTTCTTTCTTTTCCTTTCTTTCCTCACCTTGAGGAAACCCTATATGCCTTTTGCCTTTTTTAATAAAATGTTGTGGGGTGCAAGCCCTGCAGTCTTCATGGTAAAAAAAAACTAGTAGTAGAAGCATAGTCGTTTCGGTCTACTTGCCACGGACGTGATGCCTATATACATGATCATACCTAGATATTCTGATAACTATGCTCAATTCTATCAATGGCTCGACAGTAATTCGTTTACCCACCGTAATACTTATGCTATCTTTAGAGAAGCCACTAGTGAAACCTGTGGGCCCCGGGTCTATTTTCCATCATATTAATCTTCCGTCAACAAGCTATTTCTATTACCGTTTACTTTGCTTTCTTTAATTTTAGTCTTTATCATAAAAATACCAAAAATATTATCTTATCATCTCTATCAGATCTCACTCTCGTAAGTGACCGTGAAGGGATTGGCAACCCCTTTATCGCGTTGGTTGCGAGGTTCTTATTTGTTTGTGTAGGTGCGTGGGACTCGAGTGTGGCCTCCTACTGGATTGATACCTTGGTTCTCAAAAACTGAGGGAAATACTTACGCTACTTTACTGCATCACCCTTTCCTCTTCAAGGGAAAACCAACGTAGTGCTCAAGAGGTAGCAGGCGGCGGTGAGCTTTGGCCATGGCAGAGTTAGCAGCAGCAGCAGATCGAGGGGGGGAGGGGCGGAGGGGAAAGGAGGCTGAGCTCACTGGGAAGGCACACGGAGGCCCGATGGGTGACTAGGAGTAGCTGTGGCGCGGATTTGGGACGGCGGCGTTCGTCGGAGCCGAGTGCGAAGGCGAGGTCTTGCCGGTGCTGCGGGGCCATCCCGGTCTGCGTGGCTTGGCAGGGAGGATGAGGAGGTCGAGGCAGAGCCTGGGGGCACGTCGGTGACACGAAGGCCGACTGGTGGCTGCGGTGGAGTGCGGTGAGCGGCGACAGAGAGGCGCGGCCGAGGCGGATCTGGAGGGGAGAACGCGCAGGCGAGAGAGAGAGAGAGTGTGGGAGGAGCGAGGGGCAGATGTAGAAGAATATCTGGGGGGAGGCCTCGGTGGAGGCCTCTCCGAGCGTCGCCGGCAAGGTGGTCGGGGGAAGCCATGACCCTGTAGCGACCTGAGACCGATGAACAGGGAGGAGGGGAGAGCGACCGGGGGGGGGGGCTTCGTGGCCAGTTGGGCCGGCCTAGGGGAAGTGCGGGGTGGGCCGACTGGCAGGCTCGAGGCCCAACTGGGCCGGGGGTGGAAATCCCTTTTATTTTGCTTTTGTCTTTTTTCCTTCTTTTTTTGTTTTCTATTAAAAGACTAGCTACTATTTTGGATAGAAACAAGGCATCAAATGATTTTTGTCGAGTGTGAAACTTAGCAAATAGTTCAGGCACAATATTGTGGTGTTGCCTAAAAAGTTTCAGGGCGAAAGGAATTCTTCAAGCATTTTTAGAGATTGAAAAAGGTCATTTAATATGATGTTGGACCACTAAATAATTCCCAGGGGCACTTTCGGAATCCAAAAGAGGTTGGTTCCAACATGACAAATACCTAGGGATTATTTGCCACACTTTGAACATTTTAGTTTTCATGTTTGGCAAATTTGAATTTTGACTTTAAATTTGAGTTTGAAATTGAACAGTGATTTGGATCAAGTGAGGATTAGCAACAGTAATGTGATGACATGGCACCATTAATAGGGGATTACTGTAGCATGACACTGGGGGTGTTACAAATCTCCTCCACTACAAGAAATCTCATCCTGAGATTTAAGTGGGGAAGTAAAGAGAAACTTTGGGAGAACTGACCCTTATAGGGTTAATTATCTGGTGAACAATTCAGGGAATGAGGTAGAAATATCTCTCGAGTTGAAACTTAATAAAACATCGAGATCAAGGTATGAAGGTACAATAGGAAGTTTCAAGCGAATGGACACACGATTGATACCTGAACAGAGTGTGAGAAAGGGGTTCAGAGCATCGGGAATAGATCATCTCTCGAAAGGTGGCTCGTGACATGATACGAAGCCAAATGCAAGAATATTTCAGAATGAAAGATATACAGAAGAGTCAGGTTCCGATCCTGTGGAACTGTGGGTTATGGGTCCACCTTGTGGGTTAAAAGTAGAAATGGGGCCGATAGCAAGGCACATCAGATGATAGACTGTCAGTTATGTCGGCAACAACGTTGGTACCAAGGGCGAGGGACGAAGAGAACTATTTTCCTGCTTGTTGAATGAGGCGGACCAATAGGCAAAGTTCTCGTCCATCGATGGTTACCGGAATGTCAACCGCAATAATAACAAGGTCTTACTGACAAATTGTACACCAAGGTGTTTACATAAGTAGGGAACTATTACTGCTTAGATCTCATAAACCACAAGAAAGGTTAAACAAAACAATGGAAAAGAAAAGGTGATCATTAGATTAATCAGAACATTGGATAGGGAAATGTGTTTAAACCCAAATATTAGGGGTATATCTTTTCCCATGGACAAGAAGAGTATGGTATACATGACGTTACCCATACAACAGTGTTTGGATAATTGATCAAGAAACATTTAGCATTGCGCCTCCAATGTTCTTAATGATGTTCGGAGTAACAAAGTAAATGCTTTTGGATAGCATTGACATGGTCATCAGGGAAAGGTCGGACCTTGGGAACACAAAGGATCCATCGGGAATTTTTAGAACATCTCATGAAATTTTATCACGGAAAAGATGAGAATGTGGCTGATGGGTTCAGCAGAAATCCATCGACATGTCAAAAATGATGTATTTCCAAAATTGAATGAACTAGTTTGTGTTGGGGGGAGGAAAGAATGTTTTCGATGATAACATAAATCATCGAGGGGCAAGGATGGTATTTCTCATCAGGAATTTGATTGATATCCTGGAATAGCTTAGAATGTTGATGATGATCACAACACATTTGTCAAGAGATTTCATGAAGATGTAATCAATCGGCGATGACATCAAGTCAAAGGAATGATGAATCGAAAGGTTATTGCAACCACGAGTACGTCACAAAGTTGAAATCAAACTTGTTGTTCAAGGCGAAAAGATATGATGAGGAAGATCGATGTAAGCTTAGCTCATCGTCGGAAATTGTGCTTGGGAAAGAAGGACCAGGTAGCACAGTTAAGATTTAGCACAATAGGGATATAGCCGATCAGGCTAGGAATGACTGGAAGGATTAATAAACTCGTAAGGAACGAAAATTTACTTAGAGTTATCAAATCAGAGTGCGGAATCGATTCACTTACCGGTGTTCTCGAGTGACCACCACTCAGAACCCGGGGATATTGGAATTGGAGATCCGTACTAGTTCGATGAAGAACTCATAATAAGTTATGTAGTTCATGCGATATTCCCGAGATACCAAGGGGTAACACTCGAGGGAAAATCAGAATAGAGGTTGGACAAACATATTGGTTTGCAGAAGGCAAGTGCTTTAGCTTGTCCGCGAAATGGGATCAAAGAAGAACAATCCTGGTCGGGACCATGATTGCAAAGAATCAAAGCAAAATACCAGATGGATTATAACAAGAGTTTATTATTATTATTTTTACGAGCAGCTTCCATGATAAGTTCTACATTGGGTCCATGTGCATGAACACAAAGGTTCAAGGTCGACTCCCACTTCTTCAATGCGTAACCTTTCATTCACTTCTCGCTTTCGATGGAGTTATAGTGTTCGAATCTATCTGGCGAAACACCAGAAGAGTATGACTCGTTAAAACTCTCGGGTTCAAACGGATTATGGGAGGCATAGGTTCAACCCATAGGGGCATCTTAGGAACCTATCTATTATATACATAAAATAGCAGTCAAACAAGCCATCACGTTGATCCACACAGATTAAATTATCTCGACCAACAATCTTAGATATAAACGACTAGGATGTAAAGATATATACATTACATACAAATATTTTCTGTATACACCGTTTTGCACAGATGAAATCTGTCATGTCTAGAAGTACTGATGATGGAAAGTGCAACCACCAAGACGTATGGAGGAAGGACGCCTACAGGTTTAGAAAGCCAGCATCCGGTCTGGTCAAAAAAACTCATCATCATGCATGTTGTACGTGTGAATCACTCGGACACATGTATCGATCCCGTTCAATTCCTAATATAGGAGAAAAACTACAAAAGCCAGCCACGCTATCATGGTCCAAGCTACCACACGTTTGCAAAATACTATGTGTTTAAACAAGTTTATTTCATAAAAAACAAGTATGTGCTGCCAAAAAAACGGCATACCGGGTTAGTATCTGATATGTGAAAACAAATCAATCGGACTTATGGCCGGCCGTCAGGACAGTTAATTAATACGGTGATATAATGTACCTTTTGCTTTTTTTCTTTAAATATATATATAGCAATCATATTAAGACATAGAAACTATAGCATCCTATTTACAAAAGCAATCACGTAGCTGGCTAAGTGAAGAAAAGAAAGGCATTTTTTCTAAAAAGGGAAAACAGGGCAATACATATTATGTACAAAATCAATTCATGAAAAAAAGAAGGAAAAAGGCAATATGTATGAGACGTGCAACACGCATCCATTCAGTTGCCTGATACTAATGCATATAATAATTAGCATGGGATTCACAAGTCACCCTGATTAGAAGTGAATAAATTCAGTTGTACAATGAGAAGAACCAAAGATTTATATATGCATTTACAATGATCATATATGCATGGATTTAAAATATATGATCCATTGATCTAAATAATAATGGTTGAGATCTAAAGTCTAATAGAAGTTACGTACAATATTGTTATGTACGTTGTGTCACGCTGGAGATAATATGTTCGGGCGTAAAGAACAAGGAAAAGGAAATATCAGTCTGATCAAAGCAATATTTAATGAAGAAGCTGTACGGGTCGGTCAAAAATAAAAAAGCAATTCCGGTACCTTGCATGTACAACCTATCACGTATACAAAGTTAACTAGAAGAACGCCCGTGCGTTGCAACGGGGCCACATTAACTTTAAGAGTTCAATATTAATATTCTCATACATATCAATCCTTCTTCTCCTTCCGTCTGCCACCGAGACAGGGACCTAGACTTTGTGCTGCTCTTATTGATTTCAAACCCAGACGAGATGGGGTGGTGGGAGGGGGGACGAAAAAATCCAGACGAAACAAAGGAGAAGGAGAGCCTCATCAGTAGCATCATGGTGAATTTCAAACCTAGCGTTGTGCTCCGCCCAACGAACATGGACGCCGCCGCCGGCGGCCCGGTGAAGCTCGAACCCGAGAGACTCTGCTGCTTGCTGGGAGGGGTCGGGGAGGGTCGGAGCACATGAGCATTGACGTGAAGACAGAGTAGGCCGGGGAGATTACTGTGCACGCCGCACAGCGACTTGGACCTCGGAGGGCCTTAGCTCTGTCAGGAGGAGGTCCCGAGTTCCTGCCGAGGACAGCCTGACGGGGGAGACGCACGGCCGCTCGCGCTGCCCGCAACGCGACCACGCCCTGCCCTAGGGTTCTGCGACGGCGGCAGCGTCGTCCACAGCCACACCCTCTCTGAGTCCTGCCCTGAACTGGGGTTCCGAGATGGCGGCGGTGGCGGAGGTCTCTGAGCTTGGAGAGGGGCAAGATGTAGGACGACGGAGGCTGGAGCCTGGAGCGATGGCGGCGTTTCGGGATTGCAGGCAGGGGGACGTGCGAGGTGAGTGTTTTTTTCACCGGTTTATGTTGTGTTGCCTGCACGGATATATAGGAGAACAAATAGGTGGATTATAATTCCTTCCATTGTATAAGTGCTGGGAAAGGAAGCGAGGGACAAAAATCAATCGAGGGGCCTTTAAGAGTAGAGATTAGTTAATTGGATTTTTCTTTGAAGTCTGTTATTTGTTTTCTTAAAATTTATTATATGTTTCCTAAATCAAATTGCATTGATGGGATGGATCGATTGATTTGGATAGTCTATTATTTGTTTCCTTCACATCCATTATATGTTTCCTAAAGCAAATTGCATTGATGAGATGGATCGTTTGATTTGGATGGATCGATTGATTTGTTTCCTTAAAATTGGATTTTTTTTAAAGTCTGTTATTTGTTTCCTTAAAATTTATTATATGTTTCCTAAATCAAATTGCATTGATGGGATGGATCGATTGATTTAGATAGTCTATTATTTGTTTCCTTCACATCCATTATATGTTTCCTAAAGCAAATTGCATTGATGAGATGGATCGTTTGATTTGGATGGATCGATTGATTTGTTTCCTTAAAATTGGATTTTTCTTTAAAGTCTGTTATTTGTTTCCTTAAAATTTATTATATGTTTCCTAAATCAAATTGCATTGATGGGAGGGTGACGCATGGAAAGTTATGATCCGTTAAGATTTTTTTCGTTGTGTGAGAGGGTGACGCGAAACTAAACCGGTGGGGTAGGGGAGGGACGAAAAAACCAGCGAAATGAAACGGGTGGGAGGTGGGAGGAAGTACCAAAGAAGTACCAAAAAAACCGGGTGAGGTGGGACGAAAAAAAACCTGGAAGCGAGACTACCAACTGCTCCATTAGGAGTAGAGATGGATTCAATCATGTGACTCTAATTACTTCGGATTGTTATGTGCACACTAAGCGGGGTGCAGTTAGGAAAGAAAATGTTTTCTAATTAAAGTGATTGAGTGATTTAAGGTAAGGTTAATTAATTTAGATTTGATTTTTAGTGATTGTTAGTAAAGTATGATGCGTCTTTAAAATCTTTTATTTGTTTCTTTAAAATCTATTATTTGTTTCCTAAAGAAATTTGCAATAATGGAAGGTATCGGTTGATTTGGATAAGTTAGTAAATTTAGATCCATGATTGCGTGCACGTTTGGAAAGTGCTGATTTGCAAGGAAAGAGCTGAGGGGTAAATAAACCGGTGAATAAGAAACCAACATCGAAAAAAATCTACGACGGTTAACCTACGAAAAAAACCGGACGAAAGTGGTGGGACGAAAAAAAACCTGGAAGCGAGACTACCAACTGCTCCATTAGGAGTAGAGATTTATCGTTGGACACAAACGATTAGGTTAGTTTCTTGAAACAAAGAGAAAAGAAGGGGGGCCTACGTCAGCCATGACACGCACAAGCATAGGACATCTACGTACATGCCGCTTGGGTGAGTCCAAGCAATCTACAACAAGCGCACTTGCCCATCTAGGTCCTGTACCAATGTGAAAAAACTACGTGCAAGTCTTTACAAAAACATGCATCCAACATCAGACAACTTGAGTCATGCGTAGATATTAAAAAAACAGTCATGAACATATAAAAAATGTACAGGTGGGTCTTTCCAAGAAAATATAGGTGCAAGTATTTCAGAAAGAACATGCATGCAATTCATCTAAAAATATATATACAATTCCCAAAAAAGGAATTGGTGATCAACGCCGCCGAGATAATATTCGGGCCAAGCAAACAAGCATTCAACCTGTACAAACAAAGCCACTGAATTTATCATTTTAAGTTGGAATCTACAAGAATGTGGTTCATCACAGATGATCGAGGTTTTGAGTCAGATTGTTCAAAATAAACATACTAGATACATATACTATTAGGTGGACAAACAATACAATCAGATTTATATATGAACCTCTTGCGTCATTTAAATTTTTAATATATATTATACGTTATGAAATTTGGGATAAGGAAAAAAGCAACTTAATATACATGCGACCCACATAAATGAAACTAACTTTTGATATATATTCCCGCAAAAAAGCCTAGAATATATATCTAATTTATTTCGTAATTAAAACAACGAACAAATAGATTGCATCGTTACTTTATCGTTGATTTAATAATTTTAACGCTTTAGATAATATGTATGGCTGTTAAAGCACGAAGAAAAGAAAATATGAGTCGGATCTGAACAATAGTAAATAAAGAGTAGTACAAGTTAGTTAGAAAATTTGAGTCGGATCAGAACAACAGTTAATAAAGGAGCAGTACGGGTTTGTTAGAGAAATAGCGATCCCGAGTTTTAGTGTCTTGGGTGAAACTGAAATAAATTTGACAGTCTAATCTGGATTTGGCAGCATGCAATATATATAGTTATTGGACCAACAATAGGGGAACATCTCTCAGGTGATATCTATCAACATGCATGGGTTTCTTAAAAATGGATAAATGCATAGAGGTAAGGTTAAAATAGTTGTTGAGTACACATTGTATGGACAACACTATGCGTGTGTGAACCATTGGTTACTCCGAGGCTTCACACAATTCAGGTGGTGAAGAGGCGACATCTTATACCTCAAGTATTAAATGGACAAGAATCAGTTAGTATATGAGATAGATGAAATTGGGTGATTAAAAACAATGACAATATACTATATGTGCGGTCAATAAGTGTATTAATTGTATGACACAAAAAACGGTGTCCTCGCAAATTGAAATCATGCTAATATTCTAACGGCATAAATCGACCTAAAACAAACATGAAAATGACCAGAAAGAACAAGGCACTCCAAGAGTGAGCACAAAGGAACGTATGACAATATGTTTTTAATAGCAAAAATAGTAGGGAAGACACATACTGTGCCATTTTATAATTTTTTGTGCAAAAATGAACAATGGAGGGATGGTATTACCTCATATGCACAAGTGACAAACAATTAAAATAAATAATGCCCCCCCCCCAAAGAAATGGAAGAAAACATCTCGAAGGATGACACAAATAAATTATGTCTAATGATGAGATAGATTAAAGAAAAGAACTCTACTTAATCCTAGCTAACGATGGGAGCTAGAGTGTAAACTGGAACTTACATATTAGTATGAAAGTGTTGTTTTTGCATGGCAACCCACGGGATCTTTAACTTCCATTCTTAAACAGAAACTTCAGTATTGATGACTTAATAGATTGTTCAGTTGTGCACCTGAATAAGATAAGACAGTAGATCATGTGAAACAAAAATTGTATAGTCATGTGCTAATATATGTGGGACAAATAATTCATAGTCATGTGATAATATGGCTATATAATTTTATAACATTTAGAAATTCTATTATAAATAAATAAAAATAAACATTTTGCAATTAGGAAAATAAATAAAATACAAATAAAGAAATAATCATAACAATGTGTAACTAATCTAGCCGCGCAAATGCGTGGGTCACACCGCTAGTTCCACAAACTTCAGAAGTAAACAACACAAGCTCGAAAGCAGAGCATGGTCGACAAAAGGAGAACATACAATTACCAAATGCATTATGTATCCGAGGAAACACTCACAAGGTTATTAATTATGAAGGACACTATCGGATAAAATCCAACAAAGGAGCTGGTGGTCCACAAGGGATCTGATGTGAGCATCGGTACCCAACCAGAAGAAGAAAGATTGCAAGGAGGTCAAATTATAGAAACAACTGACTAATTCAAAGCTCAATTGCAAAGGAATTATGATTTCCAAATCAAGGGATCAGAAGCAAACGCTCTGATCAAGGATGGATAAGTTGAAAAGACTTAAGGGCACAATCGGCCGCCAATTTGATTGATCGAGGATCAGCTCAGGTTCAAAGTGCCGCCCGAGCCGGAAAGATAATTTATAAGGACAAACCGATGATTGCATGCATGTGCACACCTATTGAATCAATAGGATCAAAATGGGAATCACAAAGGATTTTAAAGAATATTGCTAGACATATGGAATTAACCATAATGCAAGCAGGCAAGAATTTCAAGAGCAATAGGCTACTAAGGATTTCGGAAGATCGAATAGTATTACAAAGAATTTTATGAAACATATGAACAATTGGGGATGAACTAATCCCCGATAAGTGTGAGGAATTATTCAAAGGGTTATTCATGCGGGAAGGAACTGCAGGGCAGTAAGCATAAAGGACTCTCGAATCATCGGAGAGTATTTCAGGACATCTTGTAATAACAAGAGCAACTGGGGATGAAGGTATGAACGACAAATGTAGGATGTTTCCCAAAAAGATTTATCGGTGGTAGGGATCACAACGACAAAGGGCACAAGGGTCTCGGGAAAACATCACAGAGTATCTACAGAATCTTCTGGTGCACCAAGAAACCATCTGGAGTGAGGGGATCTCCGGAAGAAAGTATTTACGAGAACCTAGAGTTAGCAAAATTGTTTAACCCGAATAGAACAGAGATCAAATTCCCAGAGTATAGATGAGGAATAAAAGATCCTAATACCACCCAATGGCGATGTGGGCCCACAAGCCACACAACCAAGTTAGTAAAACAGTTTTGGATGAGTAGACTCAACTTCGGCCAAGGAGTTGGAAAGGGGGCTACCTACAGGCAATTGGCTCTGATACCAACTTGTGATGCCCTCGATTCAATCATACACTAATCATACACGCAAATGTGTACGATCAAGATCAAGCACTCACGGGAAGATACCACAACACAACTCTAGACACGAATTAAAATAATACAAGCTTTATATTACAAGCCAGGGGCCTCGAGGGCTCGAATACATAAGCTCGAATACTCAAGAGTCAGCGGAAGCAACAATATCTGAGTATAGACATAAGTTAGACAAGTTTGCCTTAGGAAGGCCAGCACAAAAGCAACAACGATCGAAAAGGCAAGGCCTCCTGCCTGGGAGCCTCCTAACTACTCCAAGTCGTCGGCGGTCTCCACGTAGTAGTAGGCACCTTCGGGGTAGTAGTAGTCATCGGTGGGGTCATCTGGATCCTGGGCTCCAGCATCTGGTTGCATCAACCAGAAAGGAGAAAGAATGGGGAAAAGGGGGAGCAAAGCAACCGTGAGTACTCATCCAAAGTACTCGCAAGCAAGGATCTACACTACATATGCAACATTATCAAAGAGGGGTTGTATATGTGGACTGGACTGCAGAAATGCCAGAATAGAGAGAAGGCCTAGTCCTATCGAAGACTAGCATCTTCTGGCAACCACCATCTTGCAGCAATAGGAGGGAGTAGAGTAGCATAAAGTAAAGTAGTAGAAGTATTTTCAACCTCGGTCAGAGATCCTTTCTCGACTCCCTGCGAGAAAGCAATCCTAGAGCCATACTATCCATTTCTCATATCCATGTCTCATCTCAAGTATCCAGTTCTAGTTGTATCGATCGGGATACAACTCCAGGTGTCCGTTACTGTAGGACAGGCTCTCGATTGATGTTTTTTTCCCTGCAGGGGTGCACCAACTTACCCACCACACTCGATTAACTCTGGCCAGACACACTTTCCTGGGTCATGCCCGGCCTTGACCAAACAATATGCCGCAACCTGACCTAGGCTTAATAGAGAGGTCAGCATGCCGGACTAAACCTATGCCCCCAGGGGTCATGGACCATCTCCCAGGAACTCCTGCACGTTGCAAGGGCGGCTGGTGAGAAGACCTAGCTACCTCCTTCAAAAAGGCAGGTGCTTACCAGTCCAACCCGGCGCGCACCGCTCAGTCGCTGACGTCTATTAAGCTTTGTCTAATTCATACGACGCAGAACGCCTATACTATGCCCACGTCATGGTTAGTGGTATCAGGCCAGAGGCCCCTCGGATCAAATATCCAAATCATAGTGGATTAGGAACGCATGGTAACAAGCAGAGACTCACGAAAGATGTGACCCCGTCGCCCCGTCTCGAGGACTTGCGGCAAGGGCTAGGAATGCCCGGCCATGCCTCGTAATTATCTCACGGGCACCCTCCAGGTCAACCCGTCTCCACATCACCCACGGATACCCCTCAGGGTCGACCCGCCTTTCCAAGTAACAGTTGTAAAGTTCAAGTATTCTAGTGTCCAAACATCACGGGGAAAACCCGAGGAATCACCCTCGGTGAATTCCACTCGATGTAATCATCAAGGTGAATGAACGCAAGAGGATCCACCCTCGAGGTTCACACTTGAGGGGTTGCACGACAGAGTCGTATCGGAAGTGGTTAAAGAGGAAATCACCCTCGATGACCACGACAGAATAGCTACACTACAGGGTCAACATCAGAAGTGCTGATGAGGTCTCACCCTCGACACTCGATAGTAATCCAATAGTGTGGAGCAACTAACGGCAAAGTGATGTGCGGTGCCGGGGCCTGGTCTTCGATCCCGTTGATCTGGTCTTCGATGATGAAGCAGGGCAAAAAGGACAAAGTGGGGGTCACTGATGGATCACTAACCAACCTATACTAAGCAGTTTAGGAGAAGCAGGTAAGGTACAATGAGCAGGTTACAAAAGCAGGCTATGCATCAGAATAGGACCAAACAATATTAGTAGCAAAATCAAATGCAAGCATGAGAGAATAGAATGGGCGATATCGGAATGATAAAAGGGGGGTTTGACTGGTTGCTCTGTCAAGGAGGGGTCATCGTCGACGTAGTCGATTGCAGGGGCAACATCGGTCTCGGGGTCTACCGGAGAGAAGAGGGGGAAGAAACAGTAAATATAAAGCAAACATAGCATCACAAAGCATAACATGGCAATATGTTGTGCCGGGTGTGACCTAGCGTATGACTACACGTTATAGTTGAAAGGGGAACTCAACCGGGAATGATTTCCCAGTTCCGGACCTGTGTCAGACAGATGACCGGAGGGGAATGTTCCATGATCAGATAGTTATAGGAATCTAACAGGTAAGCGGACCGTGTATTTGGATTCGTCTCATCGTTTTGAGCAACTTTCATGTAAAAAACATTTTCATCTGAGCTACAGTTTATTAACTACGATTTTCTAAAGATTTAAAGTATTTTTTGGAATTATTTAAAATTACATAAGAGGTTATTGCACCAGCATGACGTCAACAAAGCATCAGCAGGTCAACCGCAGCTGTTCAGGTCAAACCTGGCAGCTGGGCCACACTTGTCATAGAGAGTGGGTTAACTAACTAACTAATAGGGTTAATCAGCTAGGTGGGGCCCTATGTTAGTGGCTAATTAACCGATTAGATTAGGTTTTAACTAAAACCGAGTTAATTAACTTAACTAAATGGGACGGGCCCACTGGTCAGTGGCTGTAGCGCCAAGTCAGCACAGTTGACCGGGGTCAACGGGTCAGCTGGGGGCCCCTGGGACCCACCGGGCAGTGGCCCCGGGTGTGTCCCCCGGTCAGCCATGTCGGCGCGGCCGGCGTTCAGCCGTCGGTGACACAGAGAGGTGCGGAGGCGCTTGGGAGGCCGGATTTCGCCTACAGGGGGCCAAAACGGACACGACCGATGCCGTTCGAACGAGAACGGCGAGCCGCAGCTAACCGCGGTGGTGGACTGCCCTGGGGTGGACGGAAACGGCGTCGGCATGGAGCACGGGCGGCGGTGGCCTTCGGGCGCTCGACGAGGTGGAGCTACGAGCATCGACTCCGGGAGTTGCTGGTCTCGCCCAAACGAGCGGAGTGAGCTGCGCCCTCCTGTGGTGGCGTTTAGGCCGGAGGAGGCCCGTAGCGACGGTGACGAGCGGTGAGGGCGGCGGTCGGAATCGGAAAAGGTAGGGGGTGACGCTGCGGGGCAAGGGGAGGTGCGTGCATGCACGCATTCGAGTCCTAGGAGCGCCAGGAGGTCGCCGCGGGGCTCGGGCATGCGTGAAAATGGCCCTTGTCTCGACGGCGGGCGGTCGGTGATACGTCTCCAACATATCAATAATTTTTGATTGCTCCATGCTATATTATATTGTGTTTTGGATGATTAATGGGCTTTATTATACACTTTTATATTATTTTTGGGACGAACCTATTAACGAGAGGCCCAACCCGAATTGTTGTTTTTTGCCTATTTCAGTGTTTCGTAGAAAAAGAATATCAAACGGAGTCCAAACGGAATGAAACCTTCGGGAACATGATTTTCGGAACAAACGTTATCCATAGGACTTGGAGTGGACGTCAAGCAACAGACGAGGAAGCCACGAGGTAGGGGGGCGCGCCTACCCCCTAGGGTGCGCCCTCCACCCTCGTGGGCCCCTCGTGGCTCCACCAACCTACTTCTTCCTCCTATATATATATATCCACGTACCCCCAAACCATTGAGGAGCACCACGGAAATCTAATTCCACCGCCGCAACCTTCTGTACCCGTGAGATCCCATCTTGGGGCCTTTTCTGGTGCTCCGCCGGAGGGGGCATTGATCATGGAGGGCTTCTACATCAACACCATAGCCTCTCCGATGATGTGTGAGTAGTTTACCTCAGACATTCGGGTCCATAGTTATTAGCTAGATGGCTTCTTCTCTCTCTTTGGATATCAATACAAAGTTCTCCTTGATTCTCTTGGAGATCTATTTGATGTAACTCTTCATTTTGTGTTGTGTTTGTCGAGATCCGATGAATTGTGGGTTTATGATCAAGATTATCTATGAACAATATTTGAATCTCCTCTGAATTCTTTTATGTATGATGGGCTCGCTTGAACGAGCGGAGCGAGCTGCGCCCTCCGGTGGTGGCTGTGAGGCCGGAGGAGGCCAGTAGCGACGGTGACGAGCGGTAAGGGCGGCGGTCGGAATCGGACAACGTAGGGGGCGACACTGTGGGGCAAGGGGAGGTGCGTGCGTGCGCGCATTCGAGTCCTAGGTGTGCCAGGAGGTCGCCGCGGGGCTCGGGCATGCGTGAAAATGGCCCTAGTCTCGACGACGGCGGGTGGGCGGCATTGAGCTTTGGCCATGGCGGAGTTAGCAGCAGCAACATATCGAGGGGGGGCGGAGGGGAAAGGAGGCTGAGCTCACCGGGAAGGCACACGGAGGCCCGGTGGGTGACTAGGAGCAGCAGTGGCGCGGATTCGGTGTGGCGTCGTTCGTCGGAGACGAGGGCGAATGCGAGTGGCGGTGCTGCAGGGCCGTCCCGGTCCGCGTGGCTTGGCGGGGAGGATAAGGAGGTCGAGGCAGAGCCTGGGGGCACGTCGGTGACGTGAAGGCCGGTAGGTGGCCACGGTGGAGTGTGGTAACGGCGACGGAGAGGCACGGCCAAGGCGGATCTGAAGGGGAGAACATGCTGGCGAGAGAGAGAGAGAGAGAGTGTGGGGGAGGAGCGAGGGGCGGATGCAGGTGAATATCTGGGGGGAGGCCTCAGTGGAGGCCTTATCCTCTCCGAGCATCGCCGGTGAGGTGGTCGGGGGCAGCTATGACCCTGTAGCGACCTGAGACCGATGGGCAGGGAGGAGGGTAGAGCGATCGGGGGGGCTTCGTGGCCAATTGGGCCGCCCTAGGGGAAGTGCGCGGTGGGCTGACTGGCTGGCTCGAGGCCCAACTGGGCCGGGGGGGGGGGGAATCCCTTTTATTTTGCTTTTGTCTTTTTCCCTTCTTTTTTATTTTCTATTAAAAGGCTAGCTACTGTTTTGGATAGAAACAAGGCATCAAATGATTTTTTGTCGAGTGTGAAACTTAGCAAATAGTTCAGGCACAATATTGTGGTGTTTCCTAAAAAGTTTCAGGGCCAAAGGAATTGTTCAAGCATTTTTAGAGATTGAAAAAGGTCATTTAATATGATGTTGGACCGCTAAATAATTCCGAGGGGCACTTTCGGAATCCAAAAGAGGTTGGTTCCAACATGACAAATACCCAGGGATTATTTGCCACACTTTGAACATTTTAGTTTTCATGTTTGGCAAATTTGAATTCTAAATTTGAATTTGAGTTTGAAATTGAATAGTGAATTGGATCAAGTGAGGATTAGCAGCAGTAATGTGATGACATGGCACCATTAACAGGGGATTACTGTAGCATGACACTGGGGGTGTTACACATGGATCCTACGGCCCGTATAGAAGACAAATGGATCCTACGGCCCGTAGAAGGCCCATGGATCATACGTCCTACAGGAGGCCCATGGTTACAACAGCCCGTGTGTTGCCATGATTATTGTGGCCTAGTTACCAAAAATAGGTTATTGTGGCCACTAGAAAAATGCGGAAAAAGAACTACAGTGACTACAAGCAAACAACTAAACAAGACAATAAGGAAATAAATAAGCAAGCAACTAACGCTAGCCGATTACCACTATTACACATATTACATCCACTAGGCATCAAAGTTCGCCACCAGTGCAAATATAGGGAACAAAGCAGCATACACTACAAAAGAAAGACACATCCGTGACATTTTGGGCCGAACAAAAATCTTTTCGGTCATACTTATGACACTTCTATGAAGATAATTGTGACAAAACCCGGTATCATCATAGATGTGGTGGGGTCCTACTTCTATGACAAAAAATCATGACAGAAAATGGGCTTTTCGTCCTGGGCGGGCCGGAGACGTAGCTGCATGACATTCTTTGGGTCGTCCATTAAGGAAAAAACTGTGGTAGAAGCGAGGGCGCGAAAAATATCAGGGAGTCCCCGGTTATGTTCGGTGGTCGGGGGCCGAGCGATGCGTGTTTCTCTGGTACGTTGCTTGGGCTCTAACTGAACCCGAGCGATTGCACTGCAGGCTATGCGTTACTAAACCCGAGCGATCGATCGATGGCTGTTAACTGAACCCGATCGAGTGATTCCTTCGCTACTACTACTAACTGATGCCGATCGATGCTGCCTCTGGATGAATAGTGAGCGTTGCGGGGGGGGGGGGGGGGCGGGGGGTTGGATGAATAGTTCCCGGTGGGGGTGGATGAACAGGACCCCTTGGTGTTGCCTCTGGATTAACAATACCCTAATCGATCGAGCCGGTTGGGGCTGGATGAACAGGACCCCGTGGAGGGCAGGATGAATAGGACCACCCCGTTGAGGGCAGGATGAACAGTAGACGGTGGAGGGTAGGATGAACAGTAGCCCGTGGAGGGGTGGTTGAACAGGAGCCCGTGGAGAGGGCTGGTTGAATAGTAGCTGGTGGAGTAGTGCGCGGTGGAGGCTGGATGAACAGGAGCCCGTGGATTAACAGTCGCAGGTGGAGGCTGGAGGAGGTCGACGGTGGATGAACAATCACATTCTGACCCAGCCATGTACGTATGGGCGAGTAGGCGTTTGAGACCATGCCCGTATGTACATACGTGGTCATATTTTCTTTCTTGCACACTGGCCGCTGTACGTACGTGTACATGCTACATGCGCGCCTCTGCTATGACACGTGCGCGCCACTACATCGACCAGTATGTACGCTTCGACCAGAATGACAACGCTATGTACGCTTTGACCAGGTGGGTCCCGACTATCAGGCACTTCCTTGCCTGCGAAGATGTATCTGGTGGGTCCCAACAGTCAGGGGTGCGAATCGTTTTTTTTGCCCGGACGCACTTCCTTGCGTGCGAAGATGTAGCTGGTGGGTCCCAGCAGTCAGGGGGAAACATTTTTTTCGTGAAATACGGTGGCCCGTCCGGTGGGTCCCTGCTGTCAGGTGGAGGAATAATTATTTTGCACGTAATAAGGAGGCACTTCCTTGCTACGGCCGTGGACCCAACTGTCAGCCTCTCCACATACAGTCCACGTCCGATGGAAGTCGTTCCTTGACCATGTTGACCACGCCGCGCCGAGAGCACCAGGGCGGTGGACGACGGCGAGGCCTAGGAAGGGGATGACGCGGAGCCGGGGAAGACGCGGCAGTGGAAGCCCGTGCGGAGAGGAGTACGAGGGTTCACTGGTTCGGCTGCGGTGTGAGGCTGCTGTCGCCGCAGGGCCTGGCCAGCGGTGGGAATACTAGGGGGCGGTGAGGCCTCCACGGCAGCACAGCCGACCACGGGAGGTAGGAGCATGCGGCACGACCGGCGCTGCTTTGGGCTGCTGGAGCAACAAGACCGGAGGTTGAAGTAGCACTACGGCCGTTGGATGGACATCATACGGTCACTAGAGCTAGAATCTTTCATATTGACTAAGTTGACAAAGCACTCCGTCCCCGTCAACTTAGTAGGCCCACAAGTCAGCCTCCTACCAACTTGGGTCCCAACTAGCAGGGGGAGTATTCACTTTTTTTGTGCGTAATAAGGAGGCACTTCCGGTGGGTCTGAGCTGACAGCGGGTGGAACGTTTTTTTCGCGCAATACGGTGGCCCGTCTAGTGGGTCACAGCAGTCAGGGGGGAGACTTTCTTCACAAAATACGGTGGCCCGTCCAGTGGGTCCCCGCTGTCAGGTGGAGGAATCATTATTTTCCACATAATAAGGAGGCACTTCCTTGCTGCCGTCGTGGACCCAGCTGTCAGCCTCTCCATGTACAGTCCACGTCCGATGGAAGCCGTTCCTTGACCATGTTGACCACACCGCGCCGAGAGCACCAGGGTGGTGGACGACAGCGAGGCCTAGGAAGGGGACAACGAGGAGCCGGGGAAGACGCGGTAGTGGAAGCCCGCGCGGACAGGAGTACAAGGGTTCACTAGTTCGGCTGCGGTGTGAGGCGGCTGTCGCCGCGGAATAATAGGGGGTGTGGGTGAGTAGAGGGATGGCCTGGCCAGCGGTGGGAGTAGTAGGGGGCGGTGAGATCTCCGCGACATCACAGTCGGCCACAGGAGGCAGGAGCACGCGGCACGACCGGCGCTGCTTTGGGCGGCTGGAGCAAGAAGACCAGAGGTTGAAGAAGCACTACGGTCATTGGGTGGATAGCGTACGGTCACTATAGCTAGAATCGTTTATATTGACTAAGTTGACAAAGCCCTTGGTACGCGTCAACTTAGTAGGCTCACAGGTCAGCCTCCGAAATGGTGCGCCCCAGATGTCAGGGGGAGGAATCAGTGTTTGGGCGGCTGAAGCAAGAATATCCGAGATTGGAGAAGAAGCACGACATCCGTTGGATGGACATCCGACGGCCACAGCTGCCAGAACCATGTGTTTTTTACAAAGCCTTGCATACGCGTCAACTTAGTTTTTTAGGGGACACGTCAACTTAGAAGGCCCACAAGTGTGTGGCAGAGAACATATAGCCCATTTGCGATTTGTAAGAATGTAAAACCCATTTTTTAATTCTAATGGAATTTACTACAACACATTTACATTTTGTTAAAAGTACAACCCATTTTCTAGCTAGGACAACGATTAATAATTTCAACCAACCGCTCAAAACAGAATTAAAAAAAACTTCCCACATTTTTATGGGATCCTAAATATTTTTATCCGGAATTTCTAGTCAGAATAAATATAATTTCAAAATAATGTTGTATTACGTTAAAATCCAACGAAATATTGCGCGCGCAACAAGTAATGAAATTAAAATTTCCAAATTCCAAAAATAACATATTTGTTAAACTAATTATGCGTTTGGTGCATCTTTTTATAGTTACTGCCGAGTTATTATAATTACATCCCATTTATTATTTCTTAAAGTCCATTTTCTTGTTAATCCTAATGCATACCTCCTAGGAAAGTTTGCAGCCCAGCGGGGCGGAGAAAACAAGTTGACCCGGATATTGTGTACAACTGTCGGCCCAGTTGCATTGCTGATGTTGAAAAAAAGGCCTGTGTAGTACAATACAACCTAACATGGCTACTCAGCCCACATTCAGCGATGCCGGAAAGGCCCAAACAAGGCTTCTATACAACTTTTTGAAGTTACTGAGCTCAATTAATAACTTAAAAAAGTTAGATTACAGTGGAACCTAATTAGAAGATGTCACGAGCAAAGAAATAATTCAACGGGTCCCACTTGTGCATGCGTGCGTGTGTGCGTGTGTGTGTGTGTTTGTGTGTGTGTGTGAGAGAGAGAGACCCATCGGTCGATGCTCGTAAATACATCTTTCAGCCATATGCATTGCTGATGCTCAGTAAAAACTTATATAGTTGACACAATCATATAGAACATCATAGCAGACTTAACTTGCATACAAAAATTTCACGCAGGCGGCACAATCAGGATGGAAGCAGTGGATCGCTACGGGTAGGGCTATGTTGAAACCAACAAACTCGTACATAACGGTTCGTCTTCTTTATCAATGACAGGGAAATATCTTGAATGTTGTGCAAAGAAAACTGACAGACAACACAATAAGTTCTGCTAGCACATTAAGTTGACGTACATCCCTTTTAAAAAAAAGTTTAGGTACAAAATTAGAACAGGTCACAATCAAATGTACTGGCACATCAGTGCTTCGCATCCATAGATCGGATTTAACTAGTACTCCTATCTGACAAGATTCAGTTGTTACCTCAAATTAGAGCACATCCAGGCAGCCAGCCCTGCCTCTTCTCCCAAAGAAGCAGTGGCCTCTGCCGCACGATGGAGTAGGCCCTATGCCATCCATCATTCCGAGCAACACGGGGAAAGTCTGACGTTGACTCCTATAATGGACGTCGTCGACGGACCCTGGCACCAGCGGCGGTGGCAGGACTTCGATTGATGGATTGACCACTTCTTCGACATGCACGAACACTCGATACAGGTACATCCCTAACGTGGTCCGCGGCGGCCTTGGTGTCGACTAATAGTACAACCCCGGTTCCTGCACCGGTATCTCAACACTAATCACCTTCGATATGGTGGACGGCTTCTTCAACCATGCCATAACCGTCAGAGCCCAGCTGTCTAGAGGAACAAACATACTTACGAGCTCACCTCCAAGGTCGTTGATAAGCTCATTCATGGACTCACTGTTCCAAGCACGTCGAGGCATGCCGTGGAAGGGAAGATTTGTTAAAAACTCAAGCTCAGAGGGCACCGAGCCCCATCCTGGGTGCCGCCGATCAAAGCTCACCAGTGTGCCATCATAGAACAAACGCCGAGAAGATTCAAACACACAACTGCAGTCAAAACTTGTCCGGAACCTGACAAAGAAATCAGCCGGTGGCGGATAGACTTCGACGAGCAAGTCACTTATTTGGATGTCGTGCGCAATGACAAGAGCTTTGCCAAGGTCGTCCAGCGAGACGGGAGGCCGGTCGCGTTGATGGTTACCATCAGCACTTTGCTGGAAAACTGGTCGTCAAGCTCCGCCATGCCACTGTTGAGCGACAACACGTAGCGACCGAAGGCAGGACATACCTCAGGATCTCCGGCTCGGAGATCCGTGTTGACCGGCGACATGATAGTGAGCTTGAGTACAGGGAGTACAAGAGGGGGATTTGGGGGAACTGGAGTAGGAATCGAGATTCCAGAGGTGGGGGAGGGGCGGGTGATTGGGGATGAAAAGGTAGCTTGAAATTCAAACACGCGCCAATATGCTCTCGCGTGCAAGCTCATGAAAACACCGGTGGTTCCCACATGTCGGCCTAAGAGTCCTTATTCTTTCTTTTTTGGAGAGCCCGACCTTTTTTATGATCTTTTGAGAGCCCGGCCTGAGAGTCATAATTGACCTGTTTGGCTTGCGTTATTACTCGACCCATATTCAACGACACCTCACTGGCCCAAACAGGTGTACATCATCGAAAGGACACTGAGCTCAAATTATATAACTTGAAAAAGGAGATACACTCTGAACACTGGAGAATGGTGATGCCCTCATTTAGCACACCAGTAGTTCGAGACAATAAACAGTTCGAAACAACAATATATACAACATTAAAACACTGACTAGTGACTACTACTGACATAAACAGCAAGACATGATAGTTCATAAGAAGTCTTGCTACACCACCAAAACGCACCCATCTGCAGCGCTCAGACTCTCGTGATCCAGACGAGAATGGCATTCTAAACAGAGCCAACTATTACATAGTAAGAGTGACATAGACGAGGATGACCAAATGACAAGGAATATGCATAACAAAAGAAAGAACTACCCATCTAGAACAAGCAGCAAAGATAACAAAGTCATTCGAAGAGATGATCCAACACCATCATAATTTGCAACACCGCTTCAGCGACCAATGATCCGGAGACACCAGTACTCCACCCTTTCGACGCAACAGCCCAATTACCTATCAACCTGAAGGCTTGAACCACATCACTGCCAGTCATAATTGAGACATCCAAGGATCAAAGTTAATCCGGATGCCTTTGTCATTCTCACCTTCTTTTGCCTGCAGGCAGTATCATTGACAATCAGGGGAGTTTGCTCCCGAACTCCTAGGGCTCGCCGTGTAGACACATTTTCCATAGCAAATAGAGCCTCTCTGCCATCAAGGTCCTTGCCAACGGTGATCTCCTGGTTAATCAGATAATTGAGTCCGAGAAACAGAGAGTGTGAACCAAGGTTGTTTACCCGCCTCCAACTAAAAAGTCCTGAAGGCCCCAACAAGCTAGTATCCTGCTCATAGATGTAACAGCCATTGTCCGGATACTCACGTATTTCACGGTGCTTGTATACACTGGGGTTTTTGCAATATAAATTTTCCGGCTCATGTGTCCGAATGATCATCAGTCTTTTGTTGTCGTCTGATCGAGCGAGGAACCAGTTGTGCTTCCCTATTTTTGGCAAAGGTGGTGTGATTACAAAGGGCAGTAACTGTAGGGAGACTGCATCATATAAAAAAGGACAGACATTGTTAATGTAAGATCAACATTGTTCAGAGTATGAGTAGGATAATGCAAGAAACAACATTGATATGTCCCTGTTGGAACTGGGAGGAAAATACAGGGAAATGTATGCTGGGTTCGAAAATATAGAAGTGCCATGCATGGTTATACTCATGTTATCTCGCAATCGATTCTTCACAGGAAACTACCATGTCATGCATGTTATGGAATCATGTTCTGTCCTCACAAACAAATTCTTCAAGGTTACTAAAAGACCATGCATTGTTATATACTCGTGTTCTGTGGGCAAAATTTTTGTGAGGATATTATTCTTGCCATTGATTGCTGAAGGGCGAATATAGGTATGTACACATGGTAAGCATTACATGATTTCACTACTTCCAAATATAGAGTTCTCCATATGCACATTTACTTCCCTAATGTATGGTTAGATGAAACCAACAGTGTGGTGCATGTTTCTACATCATGAAAATGAGGAAACTAACATGGCCATTGATACACACTCATATTTAGTAGTAGTATATAGATTACTGTAAAATAAGGAGAATATCCATATATTCCTAACCGTTTGATTATTCAGGGGTACAAATTGGCTGTAATGACATGATCACAATCGCATGAATTAACTCATTCCAAATATAGCTGATTTACGGCATCTCTAATACATTGCCATAGTTCTACTCAAATTCTGCTCAAACAAGGATATGCCAATCATCACAAAAACTTCAAACAGTCTGATGGCGTCATCATTAACATGAGATAGAAACAACTTACACGCGCCGTCCCAGCAATACATGGTGCCATCTGCTTTGTCGATCGCGTAGATGATGCCATTGTGTTCAATAGCATCACAGAAGTGTGTATCAGCTCTGACGACGATCCACTACAAGCTGAGTTGTCTCCATCTAAAGAAGGCACCGACGTAAAGATAAGCGAGTCCCTTGTCGAACAAGACAATTAGCTTGAAGTCTGCGTAATCCACATGTCGTGTGGGCACTTGGAAAATTACAATCTTATGCAAAAGAAGGTCCATCCAACTAACACGGTAATCTAGATGACTAGGACCGCGATGGTAATATTCTATATAATCCAACGGAGGAAGGATAATCTCATGGGAGGTCTGGAAGTTCACGAGCACCAACTTTTTACCGTCTTCTCTGACGACAGCCATCTAGTGGGAGTTCATGTCGACCCAATACATACCTGCACTGCAAAAAAAGACATATCCGTGACATTTTGGGCCGAACGAATTTTTTTTCTGTCATACATATGACACTTCTATGACGATAATTGTGACAAAACCCGGTATCATCATAGATGTGGTGGGCTCCTACTTCTATGACAAAAAATAATGACATAAAATGGGCTTTTCGTCCTGGGCGGGCCGGAGACGCAGCTGCATGACATTCTTTGGGCCGTCCATGATGGGAAAACCCGTGGTAGAAGCGAGGGGGAGGAAAATTTCGGGGAGTTCCCGGTTACGGTGGGAGGTCGGGGGCCGAGCGATGCGCGTTTCTCTCGTACACGTACGCGCGTGTGTGCGAGGCGTTGTCTCTAACTGAACCCGAGCAAGGCATTGGGCTCTAACTGAACCCGTGCGATTGCACTGCAGGCTACACGTTACTGAACCCGAGCGATCGATCGATGGCTATTAATTGAACCCGGTCGAGCGATTCCTTCGCTACTGCTACTAACTGAAGCCGACCGATGCTGCCTCTCGGATGAACAGTGAGCGTTGCAGGGGGTTTGGATGAACAGTGAGCGGTGGCGTTGCCTCTGGATGAACAGGACCCCGTGGTGTGGTGGAGGGCTGGATGAACAGTAGACGGTGGAGGGGTGCCCGTGGAGTGGTGGTTGAGCAGGACCCCGTGGTGTGGAGGGCTGGATGAACAGTAGACGGTGGAGGGGTGCCTGTGGAGGGGTGGTTGAACAGTAGCCGGTGGAGTAGCACGCGGTGGAGGCTGGATGAACAGGAGCCCGTGGAGGCTGGAGGAGGTCAACGGTAGCCTGTGGAGGCTGGAGGAGGTCGACGGTGGAGATGAACAGTATCGCGTGGAGTCCCGTTTTGCGGTACGCCACACCCCTCCCGATGAACAGGACCCCTGTTTCGACCGTAGCGCTCCAACACAAGTCTGTTTCGTCCGTTTTGCGGTACGCCACACCCCTCCCGATCAACAGGACCCCCGTTTCGACCGTAGGAGGTCCGTTTCCTCCGTTTTCCGGTAAGCCACACCCCTCCCGATCAACAGGACCCCCGTTTCGACCGTAGGAGGTCTGTTTCCTCCGTTCTGTGATACGCCAGGCCTCGTTTCCATCGCCTATTCCGTCCAAGCCCTCCCGATGAACACGACCACGCATTCCTTTCCGACCCAGCCGGTTGGCTCCCACGCGTTCCGTTGCCTCCTGATGAACACGATGCATTCCGTTGCCTCCCGATGAACACGACGCATTCCGTTGCCTCCCCATGAACACGACGCATTCTGTTGCCTCCCCATGAACACGACAACGACGCTATTTTTCCGTTCCGACCCAGCCATATACACGAGCCCTGGCCGTACGTATGCGCGATTAGGCGTTCGAGAGCCCGCCCGTATGTACACATACGTGGCCGTATTTTCTTTCTTGCACCCTGGCCGCTGTACATACGTGTACATGCTACGTGCGCGCCTCTACTACAACACGTACGCACCTCTACTACGACACGTGCGCGCCTCTACATCCACCAGTATATATGTACGTACACGTTCGCGACCAGAATGACAACGCTACGTACGCTTCGACCAGGTGGGTCACGACTGTCAGGCACTTCCTTGCCTGCAAAGATGTAGCTGGTGGGTCCCAGCAGTCAGGGGGGCGAATCATTTTTTTGCCCGGATGCACTTCCTTGCGTGCGAAGATGTAACTGGTGGGTCCCAGCAGTCAGGGGCAAACGTTTTTTTTGCAAAATACGTTGGCCCGTCCGGTGGGTCCCCGCTGTCAGATGGAGGAATAATTATTTTTGCACGTAATAAGGAGGCACTTCCTTGCTGTGGCCATGGACCCAGCTGTCAGCCTCTCCACGTACAGTCCATGTCCGATGGAAGCCGTTCCTTGACCACATTGACCACGCCGCGCCGAGAGCACCAGGGCGGTGGACGACAGCGAGGCCTAGGAAGGGGACGACGCGGAGTCGGGGAAGACGCGGCAGTGGATGCCCACGCGTAGAGGAGTACGAGGGTTCACTGGTTCACTGCGGTATGAGGCTGCCATCGCCGCAGAATAACAGGGGGTGTGGGTGACTAGAGGGATGGCCTGGCCAGCGGTGGGAGTAGTAGGGGACGGTGAGGCCTCCGCCGCATCGCAGCCGGCCACGGGAGGCAGGAGCACGAGGCACGACCAGCGCTGGTTTGGGCGGCTGGAGCAAGAAGACCAGAGGTTGAAGAAGCACTACGGCCGTTGGATGGACATCGTACGGTCATTGGAGCTAGAATCATGCATATTGACTAAGTTGACAAAGCCCTCCATCCACTACAAGAAATATGTCAACTTATGACCACCACTATTGGTCACTGAAAGGTCACAAATTTCCATTTATGACCTTTTTGTGACAAAAAACATAAGGTCAAAAGCTGGGCGTCGTAAACTGACTATAGCGACCTTTCTTCTGGAATGGTCGCAAACGTTTATGACCAAAATACGTCTATTGTGGCGTTTTGTTCACTAGCAACCTCCCCAGGCCACGTAGGCATCCAGCGTGGCAATCTGACGTGGCACAAGATTTAGCCTGGTCCAATTCAGTGTTTATATGGGCCGAGCCCATTAATTCAGCCCATTTATATTTTTTTCTGTGAATTTTTTGTCAGCTTTATGGACCAAGCCCAACATTGCATCCTTTTTATTTTTGGCCCATGGCCTTTTTGTCTCAACAGTTTCATTTTTTTCTTTTTTTATAAATTGGGTTCACTAGTCAGGTGGGTCCCCATTGTCAGGTTCTAGTACTGGGTCCTAGCCATCAGGGCAATATTCTTCATTTTTTATTTCATGCAAATAAATACCTGGTATTTAAATTGGCACACAGAAAACACACGAAATACTTCAAATATTATCAACCATCAAAGTGCTACATCATATAAGACACATACAAATGTGATCAGCATCAAGTTTACAATCAGATAACAAGCTCCACAAGTGTACAATCACATGAGCCAGGTTCTGCTACATCATACACACATACAAATAGGAGCAGCAGAAAGGGCTTCATTAATGCAAAACTTGACACTTGACAGCAATGTTAGAACTATGCTTCCTCCGACTTCTTTGTCCTGATGCTCACGAAGAAACATGAAAGCCCAACATCTGCATGTTATAGAACAAAATGTTTAGGAACAAAATAGAAGTAAATCTAACAGCATATTTAACAATAAATAACAGAATAATGAAGTTAACGAGACATTTTAAAATCAACTTGACAGTTGACAGCAATGTTTGCATTGGACACATCCAAAACTAAAATTATACATAAATGCCTAAATTCCAATGCCCAATGCCTCAGTTTAGTAAACACTAAGCATGGTACATAGTAAAGATTGGACACAACCAAAACTGAAATCATTTACTCTATCAAGCAACAATGATGCAACACACAAGAAAAGAGAGATGCACAATGGAGCAGCATCATATATCACACAATATGGACACTGCCAGCTCACCGAAGAACTTGTGGTCGCCTCCGTACACAGCCACCATAACGTTGGGCACCTAGTTGATCTTGTCCTGGAAGTTCTCTAACTCCAGGTTGTTCCACTGCAGCTCGGTATTTTCTCAACCGTATGTGTACATGCATCATGTCATACATAAAATATTCTAGTCAATATTCTCAGCTAACTTTGATGTAATGAAAATAATTACTTAAGGACTTGGGGTAAAAATTGATATTAGACATCAAAATTAGCAGCGCTCATTTCAACCATGTTCAGACTAACTTGAGGTAAATTAGCAGTAATGATATTAGTTACAAGCTAGGTGTGTAACTGCTGTCAACACCACCACCACCAGAGACACGCAAGATAAGCATCAACACCACCATGATTTTGATATCAGCCACTCCATATCACCAGAGCATCACAGGGGCACATATGTAAAGCAAGTACACGTGGGCAGCTACTGACAGACCCTAGAACCACATGAATTTATCACCAGAGAGCTCCAGTAGGAGTGGATGCTTGGTTACAGCATCTAGCAGCAACTAGTACAACCCCACGTCCAACCCAAATCATGGCCAAGGCCATGCAGGAGCTACATCAGAGAAGAAGGAATGGGGAGGAGCTCACTAGAGGGACATTGTAGCCGTAGCAGAGGCTCAGCCACACCATGGCTGTGGTGTGACCATCACCACATCCAGGAGAGGGTCTGGAAGCCGCCGAAGCACCACCGTGGTGACCAGGGCAAGCGTCGGGCACAGTGGCGCCACCCCAGGGACATCACCGCATGGACATCACCGGCCTCGCCCTGTTTCAAGAAATGTTCAGAACAACTTTGTCAGACTCGATCAATTCTGAAGAAACCAACTTCGTCGTCAGACACATACATACATACAGGAAGCAAAAGAAGAAGAAACAAAGCTCTACATAATGTTTATATCAAATGAGCAAGACACAGGAAGCAAGACACAGAAGAATTTTAGTTTTACATAATGTTTACAAGAACATGACACCAATACAGGATTTAACTTGTCCTCAACACTGTTAACAAGGTACTGAAAGTAGCTATGTGCATCAGCCACACCAAGTCTTATCATGAATTGGTTGCTTTTACAAACTGTAATATATTGGTTAAAACTAGTGACTATCAACACTTAAATGTTTAAAAGTATTATTTATTTATGTAATCTGCCACCATAGTACTAATTACTTGGACAAAAAAAGGATTTCCAGCGATTTTAGTTGTTCAGAATTTTAGTTTTAAGTCTGAAATAGAAAATCATGCTAGAAATAGCATCAAAGTGTATCTAATGAATGGTGTTGTCCTGCAATACACATAACTGGATCTTGGTCGTCGATTTTTGCACCAGAGGATCAGTTTAGACACATATTTTACTCCCAGTTACAACCTATTTGGATCCCTTCTGGCAGCAAAAAATACACAGACAAGAGACTAGTAAGTTAAACTGAGAAACATTAAGCAAAGCAAATGATATGGGCATGCATGATTGATAGTCTGGAAGTGCGTTCTCTGCATTTTACTCATAGTTCTTTTCTTTCTGAATGGTAATTGTACTCATAGTAACACCTCCAGATGTATGAACAACTATTCAGTCAAGCATATGTTCATCTCGAGCTGTATGGTATCATTATATATAAAAAACAGTGCCAATTCAGATTTGATAGTCCGTTTCAGATGCTGGCATGATTGATTGATACTAGAAGAAAAAAAATGATTGGATCAATCAGGCAGAAACATGCCCTGCCCCCAGATTTGTGCCACCTTTCCCCCTCCTGTACCGAAACTATAATAACCCGACTCCACCTAACCACCGTCTCATAAGCCAGACCGCTTCAAATCATTGCCGAATCACCAACCAAGAACACCCAGGGGCAAGCCAATTTACAGTTATACAGTTGCATACACCCCGATAAAAATCCCAGAAAATAAAATTCGAACCCAAGCTCTCCCGAATTCCATGACTAATAGAGTAGCAGTAGTAGTAAAATCACCAAGGCCGCCGCGGACTCGCAAGCTCACCTAAGTTCAATGGAAGCGGCGTCCGTCCTTGCAGTACTCCATTCCTTAGCACCACCAAGTCCTCCTCCAACAGCTGCAGAAACCAGGATGACAAATCCAAAATCAGCTCACCTGCTCGGTCAGAAAGAAGAAACAAAGAAGCAAGCGAAAATCCAAGAACAAGGCGAACCTGGGCTGCCGTGGGCGAGCGAGCAGGAGACGGAGACCAGCAACAGAAGCACAAGAAGCGGCGGCGGCACCGCCGGGGAGGGGAGCTGAGGTTCACCATCTTCCTGACAACCGCCGCCGCCTCCGTCCCCGCAGACGAGGCGGACATGGCCCCGCCGTCTTGGATGGCCTGCACGCGCCGCCTGCGAGGTGGCCATGGCGTCGATCTAGGGTTTCAGCGTGGAGAGAAGGAGATGGTGGAGTCGAAGGAGGAGGTCACCGGCGGGTATGAAGTAGAGGATGTCGCCGGGCCGTCGAGGAGAGGGGGAGGAGGTCACTGGCGGGGCTGGGGCTGGGGTTGGGGGTGGAGATCGGCGGCGGGGCCGGGTTTGGGGTTGCGGGAGAAGGAGGGTGGCGCGAGGATGGACCTGGGGGACCGAGGGGAGGGGGAAGTGGGTGAGTGGGGGTGGCGGCGGGTGGGGATCTGGGGGATCGAGGGGAGGGTGGGTGGGTGGGTTAGGGTTTTTTGATTCTCGGAAGAAGCTCCACCGTTGGATGGGTGCGTGATGGATGGCCCAGATTGCGTCCAACTTGGTGATCCGCGTGAAAGCGGTTCCTCGCGTCTAATTGGCCGGCTGTCTCGCACTTGAATCTCAAAAGTTTAGACCCAAAACTTTGATTTTTTTAAACATAAGAATGGCATAGTTTGTCAAAATGATCTCGTTTTTTTCATAAGTGCATATCATAGAATGATAAACGATGGTATAGTTCGACGGCTTTCATTTTCTTTGCAGAAAAATATGATTTTTCATTTTTCGAGTGCATAAAAGGTTTTTTTTTGTGAAGAAGCTACCAAAT
Source organism: Triticum aestivum (assembly GCF_018294505.1). Classification (NCBI taxonomy): domain Eukaryota; kingdom Viridiplantae; phylum Streptophyta; class Magnoliopsida; order Poales; family Poaceae; genus Triticum; species Triticum aestivum. The sequence continues at coordinate 637,781,547 of NC_057812.1, forward strand.
ATTTGTTCCAAAATAGCACAACTCCATTTTTCAAAAATATTAGACCACATTTTATGTAAAATTGACCAAGTAGTTACATGTCAAAAGCTTTTGATCCAGCTCTTATAAAAAAACAAATTTCACCCATTCACTAGGAAGAGGGGCAAATTTGAATGACAATTGTCTCATAGTTTGTTCAAATGTCTTATATTGTGCACAAGGGTGCATATTGGAATGGCAAACAATGTTGCATAAGAAAGTTTTCATTTTCTTTGGACGAAAAAATCATTTTCCATTTTTCGAGTGCCTAAAATGAGTTTTTTTTGTGAAGGACCTATCAAATAATTGTTGCAAAATTGGACCAAATCAATTTTCTAAAATAATAGGACATATTTAATGCACATTTGAACAAATGGTTGGGTGTTAAACGCTTTTATCCACCTCTCGTGAAAAAGACAAATTTCCGCCGATTCAGTTGGAAGCGGGTCAAATTTGAACTGTAGCTACCTCATAGTTTACTCTTTATTTTCTCTAAAAATCATTTCTAGATACATAAGTATCTATTTAATTAGAGAAACACCAAAAAAATTCCAAGATTCAACCACTAGGTAGGAACGCTCATTCCCGCCGTTTTGACCGCATTTTGAAACGGGCATAAAAAATTCAAAAACAAATCAAAAAAATGGAAAACCTTCGCATTGTGTCATTATATGTGACCAAGTTACCAGCAAAAATTATAAACTTGTAATACTGCAATTATTTTCAAAAAGTGTTCTCAGAAACGAGCTATCAAGTGTGAAGATGAATGACTTTCAACCCAAATGCTCAATCTTATGGCCACATTCATGGCATAGTTTGTTAAAATGATCTCATATTATGAACAAGGGTGCATATTGGAATGGCAAACAATGTTGCCTAAGGAAGTTTCATTTTCTTTGGACGAAAAAACCATTTTCCATTTTTCGAGTGCCCAAAAGGAGGTTTTTTTGTGAAGGACCTCCAAAATAATTGTTGCAAAATTGGACCAAATCATTTTTATAAAATACTAGGCCATATTTAATGCACAATCGATAAATGGTTGGGTGTAAAATATTTTGATCCACCTCTCGTGAAAAAGACAAATTTCTGCCGATTCAGTTGGAAGCGGGTCAAATTTGAACTGCAGCTGCCTCATAGTTTGCTATTTATTTTTTCCAAAAATCATTTCTAGGTACATAAGTATCTTTTTAATCAGAGAAACACCAACAAAATTCCAAGATTCCACCACTAGCTAGGAACGGTCATTCCCACTGTTTTGACCGCATTTTGAAACTGGCATAAAAAATTCAAAAAAATCAAAAAATTGGGAAACCTTCGCATTGTGTCATCATATGTGGCCAAGTTCCTAGGAAAAATAACAAACTTGTAATATGGCAATTATTATAAAAAAGTGTTCTCAGAAACGAGCTATCATGTGTGGAGATCAATGGCTTTCAAGCCAAATGATCAATCTTATGGCCACATTCATGGCATAGTTTGTTCAAATGATCTCATATTGTGCACAAGAGTGCATATTGGAATGGCAAACAATGTTGTCTAAGGAAGTTTTCATTTTCGTTGGACGAAAAAACCATTTTCCATTTTTCGAGTGCCCGAAAGGAGGTTTTTTTGTGAAGGAACTACCAAATAATTGTTGCAAAATTGGACCAAATAATTTTTATAAAATATTAGGCCATATTTAATGCACAAATGACAAAATGGTTGGGCGTAAAATATTTTGATCCACCTCTCGTGAAAAAGACAAATTTCCGCCGATTCAGCTGGAAGCGGGTCAAATTTGAACTACAGCTGCCTTATAGTTTGCCATTTATTTTTTCCAAAAATCATTTCTAGTTACATAAGGACCTATTTAATCAGAGAAACACCAACAAAATTCCAAGATTCAACCACTAGCTAGGAATGGTCATTCCCGCCGTTTTGACCGCATTTTGAAACGGGCATAAAAAATTCAAAAAAAATCAAAAAATTGGGAAACCTTCGCATTGTGTCATCATATGTGGCCAAGTTCCTTGGAAAAATAACAAACTTGTAATACGACAATTATTATAAAAAAAGTGTTCTCAGAAACGAGCTATCATGTGTGGAGATCAATGGCTTTCAAGCCAAATGATCAATCTTATGGCCACATTCATGGCATAGTTTGTTAAAATGATCTCATATTGTGCACAAGAGTGCATATTGGAATGGCAAACAATGTTGTCTAAGGAAGTTTTCATTTTCGTTGGACGAAAAAACCATTTTCCATTTTTCGAGTGCCCGAAAGGAGGTTTTTTGTGAAGGAACTACCAAATAATTGTTGCAAAATTGGACTAAATCATTTTTATAAAATACTAGGCCATATTTAATGCACAATTGACAAAATGGTTGGGTGTAAAATATTTTGATCCACCTCTCGTGAAAAAGACAAATTTCCGCCAATTCAGATGGAAGCGGGTCAAATTTGAACTGCAGCTGCCTCATAGTTTGCTATTTATTTTTTCCAAAAATCATTTCTAGTTACATAAGGACCTATTTAATCATAAATACATGGTTTGGTGGCGATACGTCAAGGTTTGGGCGGTGGCCGAGGGCCCCAACTCTAGAGCGCGTAAACTCGCATGCCCGTCGCGTGGTCACCGCGTGATCGTAATGTTGCCATGTGTTCTGGGCGGCCTAGGCATGTCTAGTGGGTTGGGCACTCCCCAGGTTGGTGCTAGAAAGAAAATTACAACATAAGATTCTCACGAGGAGACCGATCGATGCTCAAACACACTGGTAGAAAAAGGGCCTATAGTCCCGGTTCGTAAGGGCCTTTAGTCCCGGTTCCTGAACCGGGACTAAAGTGTCGGTACTAATGCCCTGACCCTTTAGTCTCGGTTCAATCCAGAACCGGGACTAAAGGGCGCGGCCACGTGGAGCTCCACCTTTAGTCCCGGTTGGTAACACCAATCGGGACTAAAGGAAATTTTATGATTTTTTTTTTGAATTTTTTTTTTGAATTTTTTTTATTTTCAAACTTCTGAATTATTTTAACAACTAGTCTGTAATCACCACCCCTCATAACTTCTCAATTTATCCTCTAATCACCCCTCATCATTCCAAATCATCTAACTTCCCGAACGGTCACCAATCCCTCTCACTACTCCAGCCCGAGCACGCTTAACTTTCGGGTTCTATTCTCCTTCGTTTCCAAATTTGCACTTGTTGTTTTCCTGACAATAGTAAGATGTCAATCCTATTAACCTTCAGGAATTTTGCTTGAGCATGAAGTGACACATTTCACTGTTTGAGTTTGAAACTATTGTTTTAAAAAACAATAATTATTTAGTAACACTAATATTTCTTGAATAATTAGTTTGACCATTGTTTGACCACAGTTTGACCAGATTTGACCAAAATTGAAATAACTAAAATAATTATGTAGTAACACTAATATTCTAGAATAATTAGTTTGACCATTGTTTGACCACAGTTTGCCCACTATTTGAGTTTTTTTCGATTTTTTCCACTCTAGATCTTAAAAGCAACGTAACTTTTTTTCTATTAGGTTTTGAGGATTTTGAAAATGTTTAACGGGGTTCCCCCGATTAAATTTGGATGTAACTTTTCGAGTAGATGATTTTTCATATAAAAAACTTTTTCATCCGAGTTAGTATGCAAAAGTTATGCCCATTTTTACAAATTTTAGAGAGATTTTGCAAATAAAGTCAAAATTCACATTTGCAAATTTTCCCAACAACTACACCACATATCACATGAGAAACTTATTTTCTTTTATTTTTTTGACATTCCCATTATTTTCTTTTATTTTTTTTAAAACTGAAAAGGCGATCCACGGGGGGGGGGGGGGGGGCGGTAGAGTTTGAAAATGGGACCTTTAGTACCGGTTCGTGGCACGAACCGAGACTAAAGGTCTCAACCCCATTAGTCCCGGTCCGTGCCTCAAACCGGGACTAAAGGTCTAATCTTTAGTCCCGGTTTGAGGCACGAACCGAGACTAAAGGTCATCGCACCCTTTAGTACCGGTTCATGTCTTAAACCGGGACTAAAGGGCCCGAGTGAACCGGGACTAATGCCTTAGCCGCACGAACCGGGACCAATGCTCACATTAGTCCCGGTTCTAGACGGAACCGGGACTAATGGGCTGAGCCGGCCTGGACCATAGCCCTGTTTTCTACTAGTGACATGAATTAGCAGCCAAGTGTTTGATTAGCGGTACGGGAAATGCACATGGCCAATGGGAGTGAGTTTTGGATGACGATGATCATCTACTAAGAAGAATGTCTTCACAAATTTTTAGCTCAAAAGGAGGATCCTAGGTGGTACTTGCTTTGCAAAGTACCACGCTGGACAAAAATATGAATGTTGAAGCTGGGCTCAAAATAATGAATGGAGTGAGCTGAAATTTTGTGGAGGATGGTTATTTGGACATAGGAAAGCATTGTAGAAAATTGATACCATTTGGACATGCCAAAGTAGTACTTCCTTCACAATGCTCTTCTATGGACAGAAACTTGGGAAAGCTAGTGAGAGAGATTGGATGAATGAAATGAGCTCAAAATTGGTGTAGCTAAGTTACTTAGGTATGGTCATGCGCTGGTAAATTTTCAGATCATTTGGGTAAGCCTAGCTAGTACTTACTTCACAAAGCTTCTCTCGAGGTAGAAACTTTGGAAATTTCCCGAGAAAGATTTACTAGGAAAATTGAGCTGAATATTAGCATGTGGCAATCATTTGGGTATGGAAGAGTGCCCGAAAAGTTTGAGGGTAATAGGAGGGGTATATATAACACTTGCTTTGCAACGTGCCAATTTGGCCATAAAATATAAATTGAACCTGGGCTCACATAGATGATTTGATTGAGCTGCAATTTGGAGGAGGGTGATAATTTGGGCATATGAAGGAACTGTATAAATTTCATGTCATTTAGAGATATAAAAAAGGTACTTCCTTCACAATGCTTCTAGGTGGACAAAAACTTTGGAAATTTGCCGAGAAAGATTTGCTAGGCAAATGGAGCTGAATTTTGTCATGCGGTAATGATTTGGATAGGAAAGAGTGCCCAAAAATTCAGAGGGCAATCAAGAATATATAAATAGCACTTCCTTCATAAAGTGTTGTTGTGAGTAGAATAGGAAAATGAATATTGTTGAATTAGTTTTGAACTAGGCAAGGAAGGATTTTTACATATTTGATGAAGATATGCCCCAAAGAATTTATGAGATTTTTTTGGGAATTTTGGGAATGATAGAAATATAGGTTGCTTCACAACCTAGGGCAAAAACTGCCACATGGACATGACACATATGCAAAACTGATGAGATGGCGCCTAGTCATCACAACCCACCAAAATCTACAAGGCTATGACCATCTATATTGGTCATTAACAACTAGAAATAAGGCAGCAGACTAGCACTGTTTGCTTTGTGACCATTTCGTGTAAGGAAATTACGACCTTTCTGACCAAAATGGTCGCAATGATTTAGGGTTTGGAGCCCCCTGAACAGCTTTTGACCAATTGGTCTAAAATGGTCATAAATTTATGACAAATTCTTTGAGGGTCACTGACAAAAGGTCATAAGTTGACATATTTCTTGTAGTGGTCCCCGTCAACTTAGTAGGCCCACAAGTCAGCCTGCCACTATACTGGGTCCCAGTTAACAGGGGGAGTATTCAATTTTTTGTGCGTAATAAGGAGGCACTTCCTTGCGTGCGAAGATATAGCTGGTGGGTCCGAGCTGTCAGCAGCGGTAACGTTTTTTTCACGAAATACAGAGGCCCTTTCGGTGGGTCCCTGATGTCAGGTGGAGGAATCATTATTTTGCGCGTAATAAGGAGGCATTTCCTTGCGTGCGGCCGTGGACCCAGCTGTCGGCCTCTCCACGTACAGTCCACTTCAGATGCATGTCGGTCGTTGACCATGTTGACCAGGCCGCACCGAGAGCACCAGGGCGGTGGATGACTGCGAGGCCTAGGAAGAGAACGACACGGAGGCAGGGAAGACTCGGCAGTTGTTTCCCATGCGGAGGGGAGTACGACTGTATGAGGGTTTACTATTTCGTCTGCCGTCGCCAGAGAATAACAACAGGCGTGGGTGAGTAGAGGGATGGCTAGGCCAGCGATGGGAGTACGGTGGGGCGGTGAGGCCTGCGCGGCAGCAGAGCCGGCCGCGGGGAGGAGGGAGCAGGCAGTCCCGCCGGCGCTTGTTTGAGCGGCTGGAGCAAGAAGAGCAAAGATTAAAGAAGCACGACGGCCGTTGGATGGCCATCCAACAGTCACTGCTTCTGTGTCAACCTTTTTTTAGGAAAGCCTCAAATCTGTGGAAAACAGCATACAGCCCATCTGCCATTATTTCTAATAATTTACATGCCAGTTGCTAATTATTAAGGTTTTTTTGGAGCCCATATTCTTTTTGTTAGCATTACAGCCCATATTGTGGCCACAGTTAAAAAATTATACGAAATTTTGCATATTTCAGTGCGGTCCGAACTGTTTTTAATCCTGAAATTTCGACACAATATCAAACTGATTTTAAAAATAAATGTATATCAATATAAAATCCAACAAATTCTCCACGCATAAAAATTAATGTAATTTAAAATCTCGAAATGGAAAAAAAAGATGTTTGAAACTAATTTCCGTTTTGATGTGTTTTAAAAATGTACAACCCATTTCTCATTACTGATGGGCCATTTTCTCAGCCAGCCAAATGAAAGCTCTCCTCGTCTTGAAAGATTTGCAGCCCAACAGGCCTGACAAAGCGACTTACTTGGCAAATCACAAAAAAACTGGGCTATGGCCGTGGACCCAGCTGTCAGCCTCTCCATGTACAGTACTCTTCCGATGGAAGTCATTCCTTGACCACGTTGACCACGCCGTGTGGAGAGCTCCACGGCGGTGGACGACGGCAAGGCCTAGAAAGGGGACGACGCGGTAGTGGAAGCCCGCGCGGAGAGGAGTACGAGGGTTCACTTGTTCGTCTGCGGTGTGAGGTTGCCGTCGTCGCAGGGCCTGGCCAGCGGTGGGAATAGTAGGGGTCGGTGAGGCCTCCGCGGTAGCACAGCCGGCCACGAGAGGCAGGAGCATGCGGCACGACCGGCGCTGCTTTGGGCGGCTGGAGCAAGAAGACCAGAGGTTGAAGAAGCACTACGGCCGTTGGATGGACATCGTACGGTCAATAGAGCTAGAATCATTCATATTGACTAAGTTGACAAAGCCCTTCGTCCCCGTCAACTTAGTAGGCCCACAAGTCAGCCTCCCACCAAGGTGGGTCCCAGCTAGCCGGGGGAGTATTCATTTTTTTGTGCGTAATAAGGAGGCACTTCCGGTGGGTCCGAGCTAACAATGGGGGGAACGTTTTTTTCACAAAATACAGTGGCCCGTCCGGTGGAATCATTATTTTCCGCGTAATAAGGAGGTACTTACTTGCTGCGGCCGTGGACCCAGCTGAGACTCTCCACGTACAGTATACTTCCGATGGAAGTCGTTCCTTGACCACGTTGACCTCGCCGCATTCCGTTGCAAGCATGCGTCCATGGGCGTGGTGCGTCCCCACTGTCAGCCTCTCACGTATAGTCATCTTCCGATGACTCTCGGTTGTTGACCACGTTGACCACACCGTGCCGAGCACACCCAGACTGGAATGACCAGGAGATTGGGAAGACGGGGCAGTGGAGTTGCAGATGGAGAGGAGTGGGAAACTTCACTGGTTTGGGTGCGCGGCAGCACAGCCGCGGTGCCGCCCACGGGAGACAGGAGCAAGAACAGAGGTTGAAGAAGGAGCATGGCTGTTGGATTAACATCCAACGGTCCAGCTGCTAGAATCATTTGTTGATTAAGTTGACAAAGCCGTGCGTACACGTCCTCTTAGTAGGCCCACAAGTCAGTCACCAAATCTGACGGGTCCCAGCTGTCAATGGGATGAATAATTTTTTTGCAAAACAAGGAGGCACTTCCTTCCGTGCAAAGATACAGCCGGTGGGTCCCAGCTGTCAGGTGGAGGAAACATTTTTTAGCTTAATAAGGAGGAACTTTCCTTGTGTGCGACCATGGACCTCGTGGGTCCCAGCCATCAGGCTCTCCACGTACAGTCCTCTTCCGATGACTCTCGTTTGTTGACCACGCCGCACCGAACGCAATGAGGCGGTGGACGACGGCGAGGCCCCGTACGGGAACGACTCGGAGATGGGAAAACGCGGCAGTGGAGTCGCAGATTCAGAGGAGGAGAAGGGTTATAACTGGTTCTGTTGCGGCGTGGGGCTGTAGTCTGTGGAGAATAATAGGAGGTGTCGAGGGGTGGAGGGATAGCCTGGCCGGCGATGGGATAGCGCTTCGCAGCGATGCGTGCTAAGCAGAGCCGCTAGCCGCCGAAGGCCGGACCAGGCGGTCCCGCCGAAGGTGCATGCCGGCCGTTGGATATAAATCCAATGGCTGTGGATGACACAATCATTTGTTGACCAAGTTGACAACACCCTGCATAGGCTTTGACCTATTGGCCCACATGTCAGCCTGCAAAAATGTGGCATATATTTAACCCATGTTTTCTAGAATGTACAGTCCATTTGCTGGGCTGGGTGAACAAATAATTTCGTGTCAATCAGGCCCATTTATATTTTCTAAGAAATCCCAACCCATTTGCACTTCCTTGAAATACACGTATTAGGTGGGCTCGTTATATATATATAATGTTATGTTAGAAGGAGCAATTAATATCAAAGAATAAACCGGAGAGGCACATTATATATATATATATATATATATATATATATATATATAATTAAGAAGTTAGGGAGTTATTACTCAAAATAAAAATGAGTGCGTTATTATTAAATTGGTCCTTAAAATCTTCGCAAGCTTTTGTACGCAATCACCAGGATTTTCCTTGCCTGTGAGTCAAAAACAACCAGGATTTTCCTTGCCAACTTCCGTTAAACATTTACTTTTAGAAGTTAATAACACGTGGGATATTTTTATAATGTATATATAAGTCTCTATAAAATATACAATAATATTAATAATATAAATATATATAATGTGGTTAGAAGGGAAAACATAAACTGGACACATCATTACTTTTATAAGAGACCTGCGTTTTATACCCCACAGTAGGCATACTGACAAGTTCACACAAAAATACAACAGAAAAGGTAAACATTCATATCAAACTCAGGTTCACAGGACACGTTCATATTCATAGCCAACATTCACTATCAACAACTCAAAAGATTCATATATACACAAGCTCAGCATATCTATGCATCCAAATGATTGATAGATCACACGACAATATTCATACATAATTCACAAAAAGATTCAGATATACACATGTTCAGTATGTTTATGCATCCAAATGATTGAGATCACAGCCAATATGATCCATGCACGAACTTTAATTACCTAGGGTACAGACTGGTAAATGGTGTTCAATCGGAGGTACTTCTTGCTAAAATTAGTTCTTGTACGAGTAAACTTTCACGTACATAAGAGGCAGCACAGACAATCTGAACTTTGCTTGTAGGTTTATCCCCAAATAGTGGCCTCGTGCCGAGGGAGGTTTGAGCAACTTGGCCACTACTTTCATCCAACTAGTTTGCTGGCTCATCTTGGTCTTGTATCTCACCAAAATTCTACATTGCATACGAGAAAGGAGGCGGTTGAGAAAATGAACCACCCAAATTTTTTGTGCGGTTCAACTGAAATGGAGCATCCTTGGCATGCAGACTGATTAAGTGCCGGATGAATATACGCGTCAACCAACTTGTCTCGAACCTTTAGACTCCATGCCATATAGTTTGCTACCATATGTGCCGATAACCAAAAGGCACAAGTTGGGACCAAAGACTGGACTGCGTTTTTCTGGGCTATGCACCAAGTAATATTTTTGGCGTTCACTCTCCTAATACTTGGAGTTTGGCAATTGGTTGACGCCGGTTGATACTCGAATGAATATAGGCACTTCTTGTCAATGTCGATGCTTGTCTCAGTGAACTTTGGAGTACATAGCAGCAGCATAAGTACCTGTCCATCTGATCATTTTGTGCAGTTCTACTGAAATCACCCGATGTAATGATTTGCCTGCGAGTTTAGGATCCAAATTACTCCTTTATGAAATCGGCAAACAGTAGCACAATACCAAATTATCAATACATATGACAAGCACAATAATCAGGATAAAGACCAGTACCAACGTGTGTGAGGTAGCATATAAATTACTATTTCCTTTGACTGGAAGCCGATATAAGCCAAGCGACTGACAGCAAAGGAAGAAAGCAAGCGGAGATTAGCGACTGACAGGAAAGGACGGAAGCTGTCGAGGCAATGAAGCACCCAAAGTTTTTGTGCAGTTCCACCAAAATCGAGCATCCCTGTTGGCACATATATTGAGAGAGTGAGATTACTGTAATAGTGGGACTAGTTGATGAAACATACACTAACAAATAGAAGCACCCTCATTATCTTAATGGGTAAAGTTAGCAACATAGTAGTCTTGTTTAAAGAGAGGTATTAGTTTATTTAATCAGTGCCAATTAGCTCAACTCAACACTCAAAGCATTGCCATTTATCATAGGTTGCAAAACTTTAACATGCAAAGATAAAGGAGTTTCTCATGACAGTAGCACGATACAAATAGAGATGACAGCAAACTAATATGGATGAAGGCCTTAGGCCCGTACCAACCTAAGAAAAAAGCTTATTCATGTAGTCCCATAAGAGATGATAAAGCACTCACTAGAATCACACAATAGTATATATTTTTGTGCACTTGAAATGTATGGTTGAAATCACTCTTGTTTACCAGTGCTGAGATTATATCGAAAGATTATCAAGAACTTCCAGCAGAGTTAAAGCACTGGCTGGGATACAGTTCATTGTATTGTCTTGTGTAGTTCCACTAAAATGTATCATTGGCACAACATGATCCTTGTTTGCACAAGTAGGAACAAGGTGAAACCTTCATTAGCTTAGTGAGAAAGGATAGGAAGACATTAGCATATTACTCAAACAGTAGCATCAAATTCATGATGGACAATACGCAAAACATTGCCTCATTGAACCAATGGCAATAAATTGACATGCAAAACAATAGAACTATTATGTCATGACACTAATAATATTCCCTCCCTGCTCCACCACATGATTCACCTCCATAGACAAACATACACACATACATGATTCAACATAGGGTCCTACTAAAGATTTGTTTAACTCCAACAGGAAAATTAGGCAGTAATAAATTAGTGGTACTTACGTACTCCTAATTAATTGAGTGAGACAGCAGAAGTGGAAGGGCTCCCTGGAGGATCATCTCACATGTAAGGTAGTTGTTGCCAGAGCCCTTGAATGGCCTCGACTGAGGCCTCTGGCTTCAGCAAGATCACCTTGGCACTGTTTATTCTTCTTCTTCTTCCTCTTCATGCTCTGTTTCTCTTTCTCCTCACCAGTTGGTGAAACCAAGTACATGATTGGCCTTCTAATTCAGAATTGGTTTTGTCAGTGAGGGAGTACAAGTGTACTAGTAAAAACAACATTATTTTCTCATGGCAGTCAAAAAATAGAGATGAACACATGCATTAAATATCATTCTTACCTAAAGGAAGGTTATGGCGCCAATATGGATGATGAGGATTGGAACACATATCTCCCTTTGTGCAGTTCCACCAAAATGAACCAACTGTTCCATTCTGACATTCCAGTTAAATAGCACAAAAGTCACTTCTTTTAAGAAGAGTTTTGTGAAGTGCACCAAAAGGTCACAACAGCAACCAGGTGAATTGGATATCCCTGTTTGCACAAAAAGGCACAGAGGAAACAGTCAGAGTCTCAAACAATTACAGGCAAAAACATTTGGCTAAACTTGTCATGGCTTATAACAGTGGCATGGCTTCATTTTTATCAGGGACATTAGATTAAGAACAACTAAGGCTGCGTTCGGTTCACAGGTTTGGTGCAGGATTTTCGTAGGAACACAATTCCTACGGTATTCTTTCCCTTCCAACCATTCGGAACACGGGAAAGGTGAATAGTGTTTCATAGGAAAGCTGGTCTGGTAGTACTGATTCCATAGGATTAGAAACATCCACGCGCTGCTCATTTTTTGGGCGGAAGCCTGAGGCAGGCGCTCACTGCCATGCGTTAGACAGGTTGCTGTGCTGTGTTGCCGGAATAAAAAAAATCAACCTATGTGTGGTACGTGAGGTGAAGACAAGAGTAGTCACTGTGCAGCTGAATAAACAAATAGCATCTCATACTGCCAAGCATGCTACTCTAAAAAAACAAATCTGTACATTTTGTAGTCCATCCGAACACATTCTCTTGAGAGTTTCCTCCTGTTCGCTGTTCCATAGTTTTATACCTACATTCCTTTCCTATTTCTCTATTTTCATCAATACCTATGTTTTCTGCCCCTTTATTCCGAACGGAGCCTAAATATTTGGTATAAGGGCATGGGACAGTGGGTGCACCAGCAGTCCAACACCATGTACGTAAACAGGGGCATAAAGTGGTGATTCATAGTTTGTCGCCCCGAGAAACAAACATCCAAGAAACATATCTGGGTTGGTCCCATTTTTGTTCACTCTAGCCACCTACTCCTATGTGTGGATAGCAAATCTAGTCCTGGTCATACCACTGTGTATAGCGTTACCCCTATATTTCCCTTTTCGACCAAGAGACCGGCTGGATGACCAGTCTGTATTGTCGGTGTTCTGGGAACGGGGGTCCCCAGACTTGTCTGCCTGCGGCCTGCGGCGTGGCTCAAGTGGGGGCCCAGCGCGGCCCATCTTCATCAGCTCAAGCTCAAGACCCTCGCGAGGGGCCAAGCCTCACGGTGCGGACGACAGGAAGCTTCCTCAGAGGCGGCCTCATCAGGAAGGCTCGCGAGGAGGTGGAGAGATCAAGGCAGGGATACCTCACGAGAAGCCCATGACGCAAGCCATGACGATCGAGACCAGGAGGGCGCCAGCGGGTGCCGGCCTGCGCAGTGTCCTTGTTTCCCCTTTGGTGCAAAGGGGCAAGCATGGGCCAAGGCATCGGGCAAAGGTTACCATTCCGGTGCAACGAGACCAAGACCAGCAAAGCGGCAGGATGGAGGTCACCGTGGAGCCCAAGACGGCGTCATCACCAGTGCTTTTGGCAGCCGAAGACCACCTTTGGTCAGGATAACTTGTACTAGATGTTCCCCTTCAAAATGGCCAATTGTTGATGCCCTTCCCGCTCATTATTTGGGGAGAGGCCCAGGGCCTCTATAAATAGAGCTATCCACCACAGAGTAGAGAGAGGGAGAGATCTGATAGAGCCCTAGCAGAGAGAGAGAGAGGCGACTGAACTCACCCAAGCAGTTCATCGCACCAGCTCAAGAACACCTCTCGCGATGCTATTCTTCCCTTGTACTGTTCATCATCAGCCCCTGAGGCAATCCACCACACCACACACTGGAGTAGGGTATTCCACCACAACGGTGGCCCGAACCAGTATAAACCTCATGTCCCTTGTGTTGTTCATTGTTTCCAGCTTAGATCACGCGAAGAGGTCGGACGTAGATCGGTTGGGGAGAGATCTCCGTGCGCACACCAGTGTTCGAACCTTAAGGGTCTGCCGGAACCCGAAATCCGACATTTGGCGCGCCAGGTAGGGGTGCGCCAGAATCCTTCTTCCTCCGTGTCGCGTTCCGTCGCCTCGCCGTTCAGATGTCAAGCGACCCGGCTGCTAACGCCGACCGCTGGGTGGCGTGGCCTTCCCACGCCGTGTCGCCAGCTCAGGGCAACCTCAACCTTCCGCCTCAGGCAGCTCGTGCTCCGTAGGGCACTGCGGGGCGTGGGCGACGCGGCCAGACGCCGCCTGCCCTCACACCATGGTAGGTGCGGGCCGCAGCAAGGGCCTGCAACCACGCCACGGCCACAGCACCGTACACCCTATGGGAGCAAGTGAACTCCAGGGCCGCGCTCACGGTGGCTCGAGAGCTGCTACGGTGCCGGCTGCTGGAGGGCGGCCACGACGTGTTGTTGGAGCGAGTAGCCGAGCTCCTGGACACCGCCGCCTCAGGAGCACCTCCTTTCTGCATCTAGCTGCCACCCCAGACCCAAGGCGGGCCGCATGGCGTCATCATGCGCGTGCACGCAACTTCAAGCGGACTCCAGGGCCTGTTCAGTGCCAACACCTTCGTTGGCACCGGGCGACAAGTCGCACTGGCCCCTTCTCAGGCCAGCGAAGGGGTGCACGCCGCGGCCTTCGGCTTCGGCGGACCGCCGCGCCATCACCCCCAAGACGGTGCTCCGAGCCAGACTATGTGGCACGCGGGGCGCTACGGCGAGGCCCATAGGGCGGTGGCCCAGAAGCTTATGTGGCCCGCATGGTGGATCAGGGGTGCGCACTGGAAGAAGATCATGGCTCGTTCCTCGGGCCAGGCTGGGGCGAGGAGATGCCAAAAGCCGAGCTCTTTCGGGAACTCCAAGAGAGCCTCGACAACCGCACCGGCAGCCGCAACTATCGGGTACCACTCATCCCTCAGGAGCAAGCTTATGCTAACCATGGGTCGCAGGAGATACAGGTTGCCGCAGCAGGTGGCTACCCCATTGCTGCAGCCTCATACCCCTCAGGAGGAGGGCGCAGGGGGCTGCAGGAGAGGGGCCGAGATTCGGGTCCGTCCCCGCGGCGGTCGGAGCAAGGCGTTCCTCGGAGGTAGGCCCTCTGCCAGGAAGGTGCCCCAGGGCCTGCCCCCGGCAGGGGACCCGTGGTCGTCGGGGGAACCACTGGCGACCGCTCTGCCCGATTGGCGTCGTCCTTGGTTTCCGGTCGCCGTCAATGGCGGCAAAGTGAGGCGCAAGGCGGGGCCCTCGTCTGGCGATATGAAGCAAGGCCAATACCTATGAAGAAGGCCCAGTGCCTGTGAAGCTCACTGCCCGTGACACTCTCACATAATAATGAGTGGGGATGTACACGCCCCGGAGTCTTCGGAGAGCCGCCCTCGGGCCTCGGGGGCTCCCGCCCACGCCCAGTGGCAGCACTTAACTCCACGCTGGTGAGAAGATGTCGAAGACTAGACTAGGTGCCGGACGCGGCCTTTTGCTTTTGCCTTTCCTTGTTGACAAAGTTCTTCGATTTGGATTTAAGTTGGATTTGAGCTTGATGCTTGCGTGTGTTCGGGGGAAGGGGTGTTTAGTCTCGTTCGAGCGATCTCTCGCGTT
Source organism: Triticum aestivum (assembly GCF_018294505.1). Lineage (NCBI taxonomy): Eukaryota > Viridiplantae > Streptophyta > Magnoliopsida > Poales > Poaceae > Triticum > Triticum aestivum. The sequence continues at coordinate 637,796,726 of NC_057812.1, forward strand.
CTAGTTTCAGCTTTGCGTCCAAAGTTAGCATCGGCAGCCCCCCTCGCGAGCCCCTCACGAGCTGGGCCGGGCCAGGCACGTTTTATAGCCAGGACCGCTGTTGCCGCACCCTTTCCGGAGGTCCTCATTGCGGAATCCACAAGTGAATCAGACGACACCCGAGGTGCGGCGGCACCCACAGGCCCGCTCGGGACTCGTCGAGGTCAGAATGTACACAAGTCAGCTGACTCATCACTGGGCCAGCGGCTAAGTTCACACACAATGTCATACTTACCAGGGTACTAATTGCAAACCTTTACATGAGGGGCTTCCCCTCCCAAAATGCTCTTACATTCTTTAGGGCTAAGCCCGAACCTTCTTCGTGCAGGATAAACAACAGTGACATGCGGTCAGTCGGACATATCACTCACCGCTTCTTCTTGGGCATCCTCAGAGGCATCACTGGCGTCGCTGACATTGTCGCCACCTCCGCCAGTATCTCCGTCAGCGCCAGGCTCGTCCACAACGCCACCTTCATTGGCGGCCACGGCCACGTCGTCATCATCAGACGCAAAGGCCCTGATGAGGGCGTCCACGTTGTTCTCCACCCATCGCGCCAGGTCGCCCCGGACGGCTATGGGCACGGGTGCGATGGCAACATCAAAGTCGAAGTGGGGGTCCCTGCCCTACAGATAGCTGAAGATGCGGGAGAAGGCACGCCCGAGCAAGGATCAGCTCCTCTCTTCGACAAGCCAACGGGACCTCTCGGAGCGGTTCTCCAGAAGCGTCACCACATTGGTGAAAAACTAGAGGCTGCCAGCGTAGCTGACCTCGTGCGGCTCCTTGGCGGCAGCCTCACAGATGTTGCCCAAAGATTTGTTGGCCCTTTCTCTGAGCGTTTGAAGCATGGGGGCATGCTCATGCTCCAGAACCCGCCGCCGACGGATCTCATCCTCATTCCGCCGCACGATGGCCTCGGCGTCATCAACCCTCTGTTGGAGAAGAAGCTGCTCGGCCCGGGAAGAGGACAACTCCGCCTGTGCTGCGCTGAGGGGGGCTGCGGAGGAATCCACACGCTGCGTCACTTCGGCCAGTTTGGCCCTGAGGGATGCGGTCCTTCCCTCAGCCTTGGCTCTCATCAGCCCCAACCTCATCTCATATTCACGCTCGAAGGCCGAGCGAGCTTCCGCCATGCGGCGATCGACTTCTTCCTGGGCCCGGGCTTCGCGCGCGGCAACGTCATCCTCCGCCCGAGCCACCAGGCGCTCCCTCATCTCTAACTGCTCAAGATCAAGGTTGCGCTCGGCGGCCTCCAGCGTCAGCGCCTCCTCGCGCTTCAGAAGCTCTGCCCGGTCAACAGGGGCCCCCTCCATCGACCCAAGGGCTGCCTGGCGCAGTTCCACTTGCTGCTCTAGAGAGTTGCTCCAGGCTTGGAGCTCCCGTACGCGATCCTCCGCATCTTCGCGCCGTCAGTATGCTTCCCAAGCCTCCTCGACGGCCCGGGAGCAGGCCTCCCGCGAAGCCACCAGCGACGCTTCACCCCTCGTGTTGTCGAGATCACGTTGGTGACGCGCGAGGGCGATGGCTACCTTCAGCTTGCGCCTCTCCTCAGCAAGGCGCAAACCCTCGGCCTCAAGGCGCGCATCCTTGTCAGCAAGCTCTGCCCCGATCCGGCTCACCGCATCCGATGCCCTTTGGAGGAACTCTTCGCGAAGCGCACGTCGCTCCCGAGCGCGCTTGAGCACGTCTTCCGCATCACCCTCTTCCACCGGAGCATGCGGAGGGCCCTGAAGCAGCAAGCCCCTCTCTGGGAATCTGGCCTGGCGTTGGTCCACCCACGGAGGAGGATCCAAAGACAGACTTCAGCTATTCACCATCTACGATGAGAGGAGGAACGCGGGGCAAGCCAGATGCGCCCCAGAAGGACACATGAAGAAAGGACAGCGGGCGTGCAGACTCGAGGTGCCCTATGGAATGGACTGCTCCACCGACCGGTCCAGCGGCGGGGGTGCCGTTCGAGCTCGGCGTGCCCAGGGCCAACGGAGAAGGCGAAGCTTGGGGGGCAGGCTCTCGGGCCGACACGGCGAATTTGGCAGGGCAGGGCCTAAAAGGCCATGATCAGTCACAGGGATAGCAAAGTAAATGAGCAGAGAAAGAAGAAGACTTACTCATCCATGGCAAAGTACTTCATGCGCTTCAACAAGTGGCAAGGGAGGTCGTTGCCACCCAAGGCCTGCTTCCTCTTGTGGAGGGCCTCGAAGTCTACATGGAACCGACCTAAGCGCTCGATGCAGGGGTCGGTCTCTGGTGCGGAAGAAGCGTCAAGATGATCAGCGTCGGAGGAGTCAGCCTGGGGGGTGCCGTCAGGCGTCGCCTCGCGAGGAACGGCTGGGGCCTCGGGAGCCCCGGCCTCAGGAACCATAGGCCGCAACTCCGCACCCGCCGCCGCTCTAGGGCGGGCCTCGGGAAACGCCGCCTTCGAGGCTTCTCGCGGCGTCGGCACCTCGACATCGATCGCCTCAACTCCCGCCGGTTCTCATCTCCCCGCCCTGTTGCCCGAGGAAGGACCGCTGTGGGCAGCAGGGGGAGCCACCACGACGGCTGGGTTCTCGCGGGGTCCCCGTGCAGCCAGCCGGGCACAGCCCCCACTCGTCGAAGTTGGGCATCTGCCTCACAAAATCGGCCCTGTCGGAGCAAAGATATAAGAGGACACCATTACTCCGAAGGCTGCCTGGGGAAGGATCGCCAGTCAAGAACCTGAGCACCGTCCGCAGCACTTCAGGCGCAAAGTCCTCCTCCTGAAGCCGCATGCGGTCTCCATGCCCCGCAAAGTCCCACATCCGGCGAGAGTGGCGCTGGAGAGGAGCGATGCAACATTGGAGGAACTCCTTCACCACCTTGGATGCTGTCACATTGAGCGCCCTCAAACTCTGGAAGCGGCGCCAGACAAAGGCGAGTCGGGGCCTCGCGAGCATCTCATGGTCCCAACCCGCGTGAGGAACAGCAGGCGAGGTCGGGTGCGAGAGCAGAGGGTTGGGCACTCCAACGTCCACGTACATCCACCGCTCTCTGAACCTGGCCTCAGGAGGAGGAAGGCCGAAGTTGGTCCCTGAAGCGGCCGTCTCTGGCACGGGTAAGAAGCTCACACACCCTGAGCACTGAGTGGGGTCGCTCAGGCGCAAGGAAAAGAAGTGGCGCAGCAGGGCAACGGAAGGAGGAATGCCTATCATCGCCTTGCAAACAAAAGCAAAGACAGCTAGAAGAGTAATGGACTCCGGCCCGAGGTGCATCATGCGGATCTGATAATGGGAGAGCATCGCATTGAAGAATGCGGAAAAGGGGGGAACCAGACCCGCCCATAGGGCATTGGCGAAGAATCGGTCCTCCGTGACGATCCTATCAAGGGAGGCATGGGACGCAGGCCAGACTATGGTCCTGCCGCACTTGTTGAAGATAGTGGCAAGGGCGGAGCGGACCTTGTTCAAAGCTTCTGGATTGAGTATGATTGACCAAGCAACAGCGGGGGTCGCCGCCGGAGGTGTGCGGGGCAAAGGCGCGGGCTTCTTTCCCCTTCCTTTCTTCGTCGGTGCGATGGCGGTGAAGAGGAGGAAGAACTCGAGCCGGATTGGCGGCAGAGGTTGGAGCTCGAAGAAGAAGGAAAGGTAGGAGGCAAGCGAGCAGCAGAAAGGAGGAACAACTGTGTGCGACTACGGGTCCGCTTAGCCGGGCGCGTAACAAGGCATCGTGGGGAAGCGCAGACGCCCACGCCCAATCAACCGCCACGCGGCGCCTGAGGCCGTAGGCTATTGGGGCCCACGGCACTTCACGCTTGCCCCTTTGCTTCTCTGCTGGGCCAAGCCTGGGCGCGCCTTGGGCCCAGGGGCTACTGTCGGCATTCTGGGAACGAGGTTCCCAAGACTTGCCTGCCTGCGGCCTGCGGCGTGGCTCAAGTGCGGGCCCAGCGCAGCCCATCTTCATCAGCTCAAGCTCAAGACCCTCGCGAGGGGCCAAGCCTCGCGGGGTGGACGACAGGAAGCTTCCTCAGACGTGGCCTCATCAGGAAGGCTTGCGAGGAGGCGGAGAGATCAAGGCAGGGGTACCTCGCGAGGAGCCCATGATGCAAGCCATGACGATCAAGACCAGGCAGGCGCCAGGCGGGCGCCGGCCTGCGCAGTGTCCTTGTTTCCCCTTTGGTGCAAAGTGGAAAGTGGGCTTGTGATTTGACGGCTCATTAGTCATTGTTACTGCGGCGCGACGACCTGGGTGACTCTCCCTTGGAGTTCTGCGTGCATGGCAAGTGGACCAGGATGGTCGACGTCCCACATGTTGGCGAACGGAAGTATTCTTTCCGATATCAAGGAGCAAGGAAACCGCATGGTATAGTAACACTGCTGATTGGTTCGCAAAAAAATAGTATCACCACCGATTTCTAATTATTTTTTATTTCTGATGAATGCTTGTGTTTCAACTCTTACGAAGAAGGGTGCCAAACACGACACGTGCTGGATGTCTCACACATCAGCGAAAGGAGTGGGACATGAACAACGTGGTAGAGCCCAGCGTAAAAAAACAGCGTGGTAGAGCGTCTCCACTTCTTCCACTTCTGGGTCGAAGACAACACGTAGTAGTACTTAGTGGTATGAACGATACAAAGTGCGACCTGGAGAGAAAGACACGTCTAGTTGGAAGGTCTCGAGGCATACACGTAAACAAATATAAAAGTTAATATGTGCCTCCAACTAATATAGTAGTAGTAGAGTACTTAGGCACGTACTCCATAACATCACCGTGCATTGCACGTACAACATTTAGTGGTAGTACGTAGTAAGAGACAAATGCCGCCCAAGAGTTCCCTTATCGACCTACTTTTCAGTGTTTGGTAGAGTGTATGAAGGGTGCATGAGTCCACACTAGTTTAGCACAAATACACTAGAAGCATGCATGAAGAGAGCATGCATGAAGAGGGGTGTTGAGTTGAGCATGCATGAAGAGGGAACAACTATGCTGAGACGAGAACGCAACCAAACACACCCTATATGGCACGCATGTTCATACCATTTGTGCCTTTCTACTTCACTTACTTCGCTACATTACTCAGGTTCGTACGTCCACTCCTGGGTACATGTCCGTCTCGTAGTTCCAGTCCCATGTGTTCTTCATATAGATGGGACGATCCTTGCATAACACGTGCACCTTGATGCTAGATGTCTCGCGTGTTGGCAAAAGGATGAACAATGCTCATGTAAAAGAATAGAGTGGAAGAACATAGATTCCGGACTACCGAGAAGGAGCAAGTAACCTCGTGGTGGAGCGTCTGCACTCATAATATTTAATATTATTCAGCGATATAAAATTAACCAATCATCTCCACAGTGGACTGGAATAGTACAAAACACGGCAGCCCAGTGTAGTTACATCATACTAGTACATGGCTAACCCACGCTATCACCATATTTCTTGGCTTCCGTGCGACACCTATCTCTAGTAATCCAGCAGCCTGTATCGCTTCTCCCTCCTCGTCTCTATCAAAGTGCGGCGGGCTGGTGTTTCTGCCGTCTATTGAGGTCGGTTAACTATCACATGTTAGCGACATGCCAAGAGCATTCTAAAAAAATTCCTTTCACGTTCCGTTTTCAAAAAGAAAAAAATCCTTTCACGTACGAATTTGCCTGTATGCTTTGAGCAACTTGCATGCCCTATACTGCTCCTATTTGATACTCTAACTTAGCTAGAGGTTAGACTAACTCATGACTAACCCTGAACTAACTGTAGCCAAAGAGGTGTTTGGGTGACATGGTTAGATTGACAATAAATGCACTTCATGGGGAGAGAAAAGTGATTTTTCAATGGTCCCAATGAGAACTATCTCCAGTTAGCACCTCTTGGGTGGGATAGTTTTTTGGTGGGTTCGGTGCAACTTGCTCCAATTTAAACCCTCATGTTTGGATACTTTAGGGCTATTTGAGCCCCAACTAGCTCAAACTAACTCTAACCCATGGTTCCAAACAGGGCCTATGGCCAGTCTTGACGCGGAGCAGTCACGTGCACCGGGAAGCGGCGCTCTCTCGGCCGTCGCGCCACTTCAAAGCCGGCGCTAGTGAGTGGTCGCCTCCGCTCTGGACGGGCATTAATGCGGCAATAACGCTCCAGGGCGACGCTGACCGTTTCATGCGGGAAGTGCGCGCTGGCAAGGGAGTATAGATTTTGAACCGTTTCAGGTGTAGTATTGGTAGTTCGCAAAACTACTCAATTATTGCACTCAGTTTCCTAAGAAATTGTGATAAAAATGTTACTCCACAGCCCGCTTCCCTTCTCCTTCCTCTTCCACAGCGCGCGCACGTCCGCGGGAAGCGACCGGTCAACCCTTATATAGGAGTGCTAGCACAAAAAGATGCATGCATGACCACTAAAATTTCCATATTAAAGCGTCGCTCCGGCAGGAGTATGGCGTATATTGTTACCTTTGGCCGCCCCATGGCTACCGGGCGACGACGACCAGAGAAGAGGCGGCTGGAGGGGAATGAATGCAGCTACTATTTGGGTTTGCCTTCCGGCTCAAATAAATGCGCAGCATCACGTGTACCCGTGGGTGCACAAATTGTAACATACATGTCTGCTTAAGTGGGCATCACGTAACTGGTGTGTGTGAGAGAGAGATTCTGAGAGACAGAATGCGTGTGTGCGACTCTACTCTTCGGACATGTACTCAACCTTTTGCATCGGGATATAAGTATAATGGTATTTACTTTAGCTAGTGATTTACGTGGCCATGTTAACGTGGTTGTGTCAAAAAATGTCACTTCCTGCTCGTGATTTGCGTTATATAATTACAAGCAAGATTCTCGTGCATTGCACGGAACATCAATATGCATTTTTTACAAAACACCTGTTGTGATTGACCCATGCAGGAGTAATCCCATGTGTAAAAACTAATGATATCTCGAGAATTTTATCGAAAAACTGGTATATCGAGAATGTCATCGAAAAAAATGAAAGATGAGAGATAAGGCAAGGAGGAGTGGAGCGTGGTGGTGACTGGTGGTCGGAATGGGCGGAGGCATGGGGATGGACGGTGCCGGCAGGTGGCAGCAGCCACCATGCACACTAGATTGTTCCAGAGACTTATTCCTTTTTTAATTGCCGAGCAAAAAGGTTGCGGGAGATAATGATGTGGAGAGAGGTGCGGGTATCTTTTGTAAAATTATCATAGTTTGCTTTCTATCCTCAGATATAGATCATACGGACTGTATTACAAGATGGTAGGCACACCATCACCGCCAACTCGTTTTTTTATAAGGGTACAGATGATAAGTTTGCTGACTACTAAAGTAAAGTGGAATTTGTCCATGTTATGCAAGTAAATAAAGGTGATTGTTTATCATACGGGTAAGGTTGGATGAAGGGTGGTAGGAACAAATGCTCCGCCTAGAGCATGTGTGTGTGAGATGGAGTCTTAGTGTGTGGGGTGTGTGTGTGAGAGAGAGGAGAGAGAGAGATGGAGTCTTAGTTTCTGTGTGTGTGTGTGAGAGAGAGAGAGATGGAGTCTTAGTGTGTGTGTGTGTGGGTGTGTACGTGCATGCGTGTGTGTGTTTGTGTGTGTGTGTGTGTGACAGAGAGAGAGAGAGAAAGAGAGATGGAGTCTTAGTGTGTGTGTGTGTGTGGGCGGGGGTGCGTGCGTGCGTGTGTGTGTGTGTGCGCGCGTGTGTGTGTGTGTCGCGGGGTCCTCTGTGGCGGATGTAATTTAAGTGTGCATGGCTCCATCATAGAGAGGTGATGTGTATGGCAGAGGCCTCCAACGATGGGGTGCGAGAGAGAAAATGTCCGTAGAGAGGGAAGAGAAGGTGTGTGCGTGTGAGAGGAGTCGACATCGAGATAACGTGTTTGTTCAAGAGACACCGAGGAAGACCACTATATATCGATGGTGCATGTAGGCGAGAATTAAACAAAGGGATGGTCTTATTGGTTTCGGGGATATAGGGGGAGAGTGAGAGGCGGGGGGGGGGGTAGCTAGCTAGAAGGAGATTGTTAAGTGTGAGTGTGTGTTTTACCCATCCAGGCAGATGTTATGTGCACAAAAGAGGAGAACAATTCGATGTGGCATTAGGATTGAGGGTAATTAACTACGTATGGAGACATAGAGACCTTGAACGTGCATGTGTGAGAGGTATACATGTATACGTGGGATGTGTGTGTGTGCGCGCGCATGATCGAGATAAAAGAAAGAAGACATAAGTCATAAGATCAACAACATGGGAGAGACGGATCGGTATGACAATATGCATGCATGTGAGAATGCAGGGAAGAAGGCCCGACAATTGAGCATGTGTTTTTGTCTTTAAGAGATAGTGGCGTGGGCTGGAGCATGCATCTATGGCGAGCAGAGGGAGTGAGGCGCAACGATTGTGCAAAAGAGACCAACCTATAAATGCATATGTATGGAGAGACATATATAGTGTGGGTGATAGGAAGCAAGACTCCGTGCGAGAAAGAAATGTTGACGGAGAAACTACAGATAGATACAGAGATGGAGATGCTAGCTAGAGGGACATCCGCTAGTTTGGGTGTTGGAGATGACCGTCGGGTGGTTCAAAGGGTGAAGTTATATATGTGTGTGAGAGGGCACTTGACTGCATGTAGAGAGAAACATATGTAGTGTGCGTGATAGGAATCAAGAGTGAGGGCGAGAAAGAAGGTTGATGGAGAAATAGATAAATAGAAAGATAAAGATGCTAGCTAGTGTGCGTTAGAGATAGGAGTCGAGTGGATCAGAAGGCTGGGTTATGTGTGTGGGTGTGAGAGAGATAGAGAGAGGGTGCATGTGAGTCACATACAAACAGATATCAGAGAGAAATGAGATCCAGAGAGACGGACTTTTGTGTCTGCGAGAGAGGAAGATATTTCACAACGAGAGTGATAGCTAGAGAGACATACGAGGGAACGCAAGATATCTCTAGGGAGAGAGGGTGTGTGTGAGCGACATACAAGAGAACAATGGAGAAATATGAGACCCTGGGAGACAGAGTTTGTGTTTGTGTGTGAGAAAGAGATATTGAAGAGGAAGAGTCGTAGGTTCTCATATCTAAGGAGCGAAAGACATCTCTGTATGAGGGGTGTGCGAGTGGCACACATGGGAATAGTAGAGAGAAATGAGACCCCGGGAGACAAAGTTTTGTGTTTGTGTGAGAGAAAGAGATTCCACATGGAGAATCATAGTTAGAGACACATAGCAAGGAGCGAGATATACTTAGAGAGAGATAGAGTGATGAAGGTCGAGGGAGAGAGTACCGTCAGTGTGTTACGAAGATAAAAGATCATTGTCGACATACAGGTAGCACGAGAGATACCTGAGAGACGATGAACGCGTATAGGTCCAGAGAGATAGTCCTATATAAGCATGAGTGATAGCTATATGAGACGAATATCTGGATTAAAGGGGATTCAAATATTTAAACTGGAGATCACGACATCGATAATATCATAACGCAAATTGGTGTATCAAACATGCATATTCATTTGAATTTGGGCACACGTGTAATGTTATATAGTTTATCAATATTGGTGATCCATAGATTCTTCAATTACAAACAATGCATGGTTTATATGCAATTAATGTCTAAACGGGATTACACTATATGTTGCGTGTGTGAAACACATTATACATGTTTGAGAAGTAAAAAAAACCCGCATGAAACACACATTAATTGGAGACAGTTAGCGAGGAATGCATACATTGGATTTCAACATAAAGTGGTTTCAAATATTTGAAAATCCAAATTGATGGATACAACCTTATGAATCTGAGATCATGCCATTTGTAAACCATATTTATGTATAAATGGTGTTGTGCTTTTGAAAGTATATATAAAAAATGATGTATATAGAATGTAATTCCAATTGAAAATGGATCCCGCCCGAAAAAAATAGAATACAAACGGGATTCGAATTGAGTTGGCACGGTAAACGTGCACTCTGCAAAATTTGAACGAAGCGGGGAAAGTCGCAGTAACCGCCCGAAACCAAAATCTGCGAGATGGAAATCACTACTGCCTATCCCTGCCACGCAAAGCCTATCTGCTGGATTTCTATAGGTTTCGATAGGGGTAGGTTTGTAATTTCACCCAAACGTGACGTAACCGCCTCTCACCCGGATTCATACATGGTGGGCGCCAAAACACAGTGTGTCCTCGGCCGAAATCGACTCCCTCCCCGATTCATATTCATACACGGTGGGCGCCAAAAACAAACTCTCGTCGGCAAATATTCGGTGTATGCGAGATTACCGTCCTATCCCCAACCGACTAATGTTGCTGTGATGTAGTAGAAATTTGAAACGGGGGCTAAGTTTGTAAATTTCCTCGCATTTGAGACAAGCGCGCCCTGAATACATGGTTCCCCCCTTCCTCTCTACCTCCCTTTTCCCCATTCGTACTCCGTGGGTGCCAAAACACCCTCTCCACCCCACCCTCCTCCGTCCGCCGCCGTCCGCCACCCCATCCACCGCCGTCCTCCTCCACCATGCCGGAGCTGATACCCCGACGCCGCCGTCCATTACAAGAGATCGACCTCTCTCATCCATGGCTTCGGACCGGGATCCTTGCATCCCGTCCTCTCGCTTCATCCCCGCCGTCGTCCACCTTGCCGGCACCGCTCCTACGACCGGCTCGTCCACCGCGCCCAGCCGCCACCGTCTACCATCCTAGATCTGCTTCCACGCCACCGACAGCCATCGCTACCGCAACATCGTCAAATTCTCAGCAGATGCATACACGGCGCCGCACCGGAGGCGATACTCTTTCGTATCTACTCAACTTATTTATCGCAACAAGAAAATAGATTGCCACTGCTTTACTCTGATTTCTTGTCTTGGTTGCGAAGTTGCCTTTGTCCGGTTTGCACCTTCAGATCCGCCATGGCACGCTCAACACTATACTCCCAATGCTTATGGTTTTCCCCTTTTATATTCCACACTAGTTAAACCACAGTAGACTAAATTTCAAAATTGGGTCAGTCGATTTTTCAGAGCTCGCAGGAGTTCGCCGGTGCGATCGAAGGGGCTCGGGTGGTTGTGGGGCCTCGCCGAACGAAGAAAACTCGACGCGGGTGGGGGTTGGGGCGGGGTGGGGGTGGGGTGGCGGAGGAACACAGGCGGTGGGGGCCGGTGGTCCGGCCGGCGGCCCGTGCGGTGTTCTGTATGGGAAGAATCAGAGACGAGGAAGAAGAAGGGTTAGGAGACGTAGGATCTTCATCCAACCGCCTGAAATGGTCGAGAGACAGCTGGGAGTTGCATTCTTAATGCGCTCTGGTTCATCATGTGTGGGCACTGCGCAACCAACATTTTATTATCCAAAATCTGCTTGCTCTTCTTTACCATGTTCGATAGAGCTGGCCTGTACGTGATCGATAGGCTTTCAATTACTAGCGGCAATACAACACCGTATTTTCAAGCCAGTTCCACTTTCCCGATTTATATATCGTGGTTATGGTGTACCCCTGTTATGTACACTATGATCTGCCTAGTTGCTGTGTGCTCTTGTTATCATGGTTTGGCAATAAACTCTCTATACAGTATATTATGAACCTATCATCTGCCAGCTATCCTTACTTCTGGAGCCTATTTTTTGTGTACTTGTGCCAGATTATATAAATGCACGCACCATATTACAGCACACATGAGCTCTCTCATCAGAATCCAGTGATAGCACACAAGTGTTTACAGGGGCGCCCCTATATTAGAATATCATCTGCATTACAAAGATAATCTCACAACTATTTATGTTTTCATGGTTCTCAGATATTATACGCAATTACAGTGAATATCAGAATCCGCGCATCAGAAGAATATTGTGGAACACTGCAATGACTTACAAAATTGGCACCAAGGCATTGAGTGCCATTCTAGAAGCAATGAAACTCGTACGCTCCCCACCTGTTGATTCTTGTTCAGAATATCATCCTAATGACTATTCTAACCTCGAGGAGTCAAAGGCAGATGGCATGTCCTGTTCACCCATCAAGGTGCCTGTTCTAATTTGGCAAGGTTTTATTGATTGCGCGTATCTTGCATATGTTATCTTGCATTTCTTCTACTTTGTTGCACCGCCATCTGCTTAGTTTACTCATCATATAACTCGAGATGCCATGCCCATCCATTATCAATACATATTCCATCTGTCATCATACCATGTTTTTCCACTCAAATGTTGTTCTTGTGCATCAGACATCAAAAAGGAAGAGGGTGATCGCCAAACCTGAAGGAGCACCAGCAAAGTCCTTGAAAAACATGGTGGTGCCGGAGAAATCAGACAGCGCCCCACTTATATTGGTTGTACAACCAGTGACACAAAACGTAGGACCGACTCCAGCAGACTGTACCCATACTTCACTGGCCACACCACTAGCCCCACCACACAGGACCTGCACTCCAGCAAATGGTATACCGATTTCATTTGCCATAGCACCAGCCGTACCACAGAAAAATCCCACTCCAGCAAAAAGTACAACAAGTCCACCGGCCAAAGACCTATCCCAACTGCAGAGACGGCCAATTCCTGCAGATTGGAACCCCATTCCATTTATTCCCAGGTTAAAAGACAATGCTTTCAATGTTATTAGCGACTACGTGCATATATTCCCATCATGGGAAGATTATAGTGAAGACAAACACCATTTTCACATCTTCCTGTCCAACTTACATGTAAGTGCTATTATTCATGGTTATTATTTTCCTGTTTTCTGCTGATCGAACACATCAATGATTTACAATACATTGTTGTAACTAGGCGAGGGTCAATCTGGATAGTCATGACGAGCAAAGCTTGCTTGTGCTTTTCGAGGAAGCATTGCAGCAGTATCGGTGTTACCTGAGGACATCACACTTTGATGGCAAGTCTATAAACGAATTTCCGGTGAAGTCTCCTGTGCTAAATCTAGAAGGCATTGAATGGAAAAACCTTTTTATGCACTGGTCTCGTTCCCAGGATGAGGTACTATCTATGAAATCACATGACAATTTGAACTTCTACTTTTCCGCATGTGCCTTACGAATCTTTTTTGCATGAAATCTGCTCGAAGAAGAATTCCAGTTTGAAAAGAACGACAGGATATCTCAAATATGATGCCCGCTGCTTTGCTCTTGTTAGTACCTGTTGTCCTGTATCACTGTACTTGCATACATACCTGGTTCATTATGTGACAGCAGTATGCATGATATCTTGCTTATCAATTGTTCGCTCCAAATTATCCGATCTGTATGAATGGTTACATTAGTCTAGAATATATCCAATGCTAATGAATTTTTTTAGCTCTGCATTGTTCTTGTAAGTACATGTTGTCCTTTATCAGTGTACTTATATTGACAGGTAGTTGTTCATGTACCATCACTCTGCAGCTTATTTTCCTTTGCCCTCCATTTTCTACACATCAGATCTATATTTACTCTTTGCCTGTATCGCTGCACATACATTTATAGCTACTTGTTTATGTCGCATCACTCTTCATCTTATCTTAAATATTCTCCATTTTTTCGTATATTATCACATCTATATTTACTCTTAACAAAATGTAGAATAAAGGCAATGCTTATGAAGAAGATTCTGTGCTAAACTTCTTGAATTCCCCCCCCCCCATCAGCATGGACAAGGGCTTTATAGAGCCTGTCTTCACCAGTAATGTAAGTTTGTCCTTCTCAAGCCTTCAAACTTTGTTGTGTATATTTGGTTAGGCACGACTGCAACACCTGTTTATTTTTAGTGTTTGCATCAAATTGCATCTTAAAGTTTATTATGTAGTTCGTAAACAAAAGTTTGTCCTTCTCAATTTAAGTTTTCAGTTGTACAACCAAGTTCCTTCTTCATACCATGTAAATTAAACTATACAGAGCAAGTGATCTTCTTTTGCACTGCATGTATGCTTCCGTTCTTCATCCGTAATCCAGTGGTGTGGTGAACCTACCCACGACAGCACAATGTCATATTCTGAAATGTCTTAACTATGAACAATGTCATATCATTCTACTATTATTTCAACCGTCTCTTTATTTGCCAATCTGAAATGGGATAAATTGATAGCACACTAACCATTGATATTTATGAGTTCTTGATCTGTAATCCAGTGGTGTCGTGAAGCTGCCAACTCCTTCACAATGTCATTTCCTGCCATGTCTTGACCTGAACAATACCATATTGTGTTAATGCAATTTTAAACTATGTCACTTTATTCGTCAGTAAGAAATGTGACGAATTGTCAGCATTGATACTTTTATGTGCAAAACCTGTCATCTGTCTACTTGTTTATCTTTCAGAGTGAGGAAGATATAAGTGTTGAACAAGCGCAGTCTCATCATCTTGCTCAGCTGCGTGCGCTGCAGCTCCCCAGCAGGGCTAACCTTTCTTGAACTCTATTAAAGTGATGTCGGTTTTGTATATTATTTTCTTGGCGTGTTTATTTGCACTGGTGGTGATCTTTGATGCCTAGTGTATGTTATCTGCTGTCTGCTTGTGCTTTATTATCATAGTGGCGAACTTTGATGCCCAATGGATGTAATATGCCGTAATTTCTTTATTGTATAGTCTAGGTTTTCTCTTATTCACGATGCTGCAGTTATTTTACTGTATATATATATCTTGTCTTCGCAGTAAACCGGCCAAACCATAAAATTACGGTACATAATCGGGCCGTCATGCAATCACGATGTATGATCCGCATCATGGGCCCCGTCAAACTGGCCCACTAGTAGATTCGGGCCTTTAATAGGCCGAGTAACCCCGACCCTCTTTTCGCAAGAAAACTCAATGGGCTTTTAGGAGGCTGAGAAGTAGGTTGGGCCTGAAACATGCCGAATAGCTCACGGGCCGGCAGCAGCCCGAAATGGACCCCGGCCCATGATTGTGCAAATCAAATCACGGGCTTTTAACAGGCCAAAGTTGTCTTGGTCCTTGTTTGGCCCAATCAGATATCGGGTGCGAGCAGGCCGGATGCAAACCGGGTTGTAGTTAGGCCCAACCATATGACGGGCTTTTAACAGGCCGAAATTAATATAGGGCAAAAATGTTAAACGGGCCCTTAATAGGCCGAAACTAATATCAGGCCGAATTACTAAATGGGCCTTGAGCAAGTGGCCCCAAAAGCATAGCGTCCAGTTAACAGGCCAAATCTGATATGGGCCATAATTGAGCCCAAAGCCTCTTAAAGGGCCGGACCTGATCTGGGCCGTGATTTGGCCCAGAAAGTGGGAGGCTTTTAACGGGCCAGATCTTATATGGTCCATTATTAAGCCCGGAACGTGGCAGGCCATTAAAGGACCGCATCAAATATGGGTCGACATTTGGCCCAAAACATGGCAGCCAGTTAATGGGCCGGCCTACTAGGTTCCTCAAAATCTTGTGGGCTTACAGCTGGGCCGGCCCATTAATGTCGGCGAAATCTCGTGGGCCTTTAGCCGGGACGGCCCATTATGATCCGCAAGAATTTTGTGGGCCTTTACCTGAGCCGGCCCATTATGGCCCGTGAAATCTTGTGGGCCTTTAGCTGGGCCAGCCCATTATGGTCCACAAAATCTCGTGGGCCTTTAGCTGGGCCGGCCCATTATGGTCTGCAAAATCTTGTGGGCCTTTAGTTGGGCCAACCCATTTAAACTTGATGGGCCCTGCCACGTGTCGACGTATCATAGGCGCCTTCTGTCCAATGAGTGGATGACATCTGTCCCAGCGATGAGCCGACACGTGTTTCCTCCAGCCAATGATGATTTTACACGTGGAAAATCCCCATTGGTCGGGGCTGTTAATGGATTATCGGATCCAAAACCCGACCCGATAGCTTAACGGCGTTCCGTTACGGTGGATGCCACGTGTCGGTCACCCTTGACGAAAGCACTTCTATGACGCGCAATTTATCGTCATGGAAGTGGACACTTCCGTGATGATAATTTGGTAATGTCATGGAACACTTCTACGACAGCACAGGTATGACTATCTTGATTCTGTCATAAAATCGTCATGGATGTACATTCATGACAAAAAACACGACCTACTGTGACAAACACGTATCATCACGGAAGTGTATTTTTTTGTAGTGCTGCCAAGAAGTTTCGGGCAATGGTGATCGGATCGAAGTTGAGGGAAATAATGTACGGCGACCCACTACATACCTGCAAAGAAGTTTCGGCTAATGGAGATCGGATTGAAGTCGAGGGGCATCATGTACGCCTCCGTATCATGGTGAGCCAATCTCGCAAGACCAGATAGCAGCAAGCAGGGTGACTTGAAAAGCTTAGGCCTCGCTTCAACGATGGTCGTGTGCATTCCCCTCGAGCATGCAGCCAGCCGCATGGCGCTCAACATATCCATACACGAACAACAGAGGTCGAGGACATCACTGGGGAGATAGCTCCAATCGCGGCTCATATGGATCCTGCGCGGTTCGCGTTCGGCCATGGTGGAGTTTGGAAGGTGGGGTTTTGGGGGGCTTGATTTACGAGGGATAAGGCTGTCGGTGCTGGAGTAGCTAGCGAGGGAATAGTGGTACTGGGGGAGGCGAGCAAGGTGAGGGTATGCGGGGACACAGTGAGATAATGAAGAGTGACCTCAGGATCTCCGGTGAGACGGAGATGAAGATGGAGTGGTGCTAGGGGAGAGGGAGACGAGGCGAGGCATGCTATACAGAGGTGGTGACAGTGACTGCACAGTGCACAAGGTGAGGCTGACTTTGGTAACCTAGACACGCCGCCTGGACTGGTGTCGCCTCGGGCGCAAGGTCTTGTCACTTCACTGTGAGGACCGGATGAATAATAGTATTTTGACCATCAAGTGTACCACAGTTGTACTACTACTAGTAGTAGGAGTAGTAGGAACATGAGTACACTCCCGTGCTAGCATGCCTCTGGGTTCACTTCATCCTCCAGCTGTCATCCATATTGCGAGCAGAACCAAATTCTCGTGCATGCAGAAGCGCGAAGAAGGACTTTTCTTTTTTTGAGGATAACCGCATATTCCTTAAGCGTAGTAGGAACATGAGTAGTACTCCCTCCGGTCCTCTTTTGTCTGCGCATAACTTTTTTTAGTATTTCTCTAATTAGTCTGCGTATATACCCATTTGCATGCGCCCATTTCCCTCCATGCCCCGCATTCACAGCATTAATTAGCGTACGCATGAGCAGCTGCAGCCCGACTCCAGCCAATAAATTGCAGCATGCAAGTGGGCCACTCTGTGCGCGTGGGAGAGAGAAAAGGCAACCGAAGAGCCCGTCCAATCCATTGCATGCAGCAGTCAAACCACCACACCTCTCCTCATGCATGCGCATAACTTCTCCCATTTACTTCTCCATTGGGAACCAATTTTCCTTGGCTTTTTCACTACTCCTTGATCTTCATTTGCATCCACACCACACTGCATTCACATTGTTTTAACCTCTTCACATCCTCCTGGAGTAATTCCGAAGCCCCTATAAATAATCATCTTCTTTAGTTAGATTAGCCATCTAATCCTAATTCTCCAAACCATAGCCCTCCGGTCCAGCGGTTCCAAATGGCGAAAGAGATCGAGATGCAGGTTTTTAGCGTCCAACATGTCCTCATAGAAGGCTCGTTGAGCATAGTTGCCACAGTCACCGACCACCCAAGGGTTGTTTGGAAGTGGGTCAACAATGTTCCAACTACCTCCAAAAGGTGGAGATGAATGCCATCGGTCTCGACGCAGAGTACATGAAGCGTGCTACTGGGAAGATCCAACGCGCCGCTGTCCTTCAGCTGTGCCTCGAAGATGATGTTTTGGTGTACCACATCATACACCCGCCCTCCATACCAGGTGAGCTTCACGATTTCTTTTCTCGGGAGGACATATACTTCTGTGGGGCAGCCACCGCAGGGGATAAACAGAAGTTGGTGCCGTACAACCTTGATTTGAAAAGCATCGCTGACCTACAGACCAGAATAAAAATTCCTGTAGAAGATTGTGATAAACGGACACCATCCCTATTCGACGTAGCAAATTTTGTGCTAGGAACAAGTCTTTAGAAGGGTGATGAGACGCTGGCATTAAGGTCGTCTGGATGGGAGAATTATCCCTTGACGTACGAGCGAATAAAATATGCCGCCCTCGATGCCCGTGTGAGTTTCGAGATAGCTGCAAGGTCCAGAGAGCTTGTTGGAAAGCCGCCTCCCACAGAAAAGGAGAACAACAACAACAAGAAGAAGAAGAAGGAGAAGAAGAAGAAGAAGATGCACCAGCAGCAGGGCATTATTGATGGATGAACTATTTCCTCTCTTGTAAAAAAATATTCCCTCTCTATGTATATTGATATAGATGGACTATTTCGATGGTGTGCATGTATTTGGAACAAGTAGTAGCGTGGGTCCGCTTGATTATAAGGAACTATTTATCCACCAAGATTTCTCTACTACTTCTTCTAGTGATCGGTCTGCAATGCATGTGTCCATAGACATGCCAGCTTGTCCATGGAAGTTCAACTACGGCGACCATCACGTTTCATCCACTGCCACTCGCGATTCCCACGACGCCGCTCCAACCCACCACACCACGTCCCCCGACGTGCGCCTCACCCCTCTCGGCCGCACCGCCCCTCTGCCTTTGTGTGCATGACATGTGGGCCACCTTAAATGCAGCGAGCATCAAGTTTCTACCACAGCCACACGCGATTCCCATGACGCCGCACGAACCCATTACACCACACGTCCCGCACCATCGAATTTTCATCCAGCGGCTGTGACACATTTCGTCCCGGGCATCAATCCTCAGATGGAGTACTTCTGTACTATAGGTAGTACCCGCCGGTGTGGCCATCTACGCCTCGTAACGCCCCGACACCCAGCTGTGTCACCCTCGCCACGGCCACGCCACCACCGGCTGGTTCATCTCGAACGAGTGAGTCGGGAACCACACCACCACCGTGAGAATGACATGTGGGCCAGCCGCATTAAACATCCGCATGTCATTGACTCAGAGCATGGTTAAAATATAGCCGGCTACTAGCTATATGATGTTGCCACGTCACATATAGCCAAGGTTGTAGCCAGCAAGTACAATAGTTGAATATTAATATGTACTACTTTTTTGTTACATGACCCACCTCGCTCTCTCATAAAATGCCTAGGAGCACGTGCTGCAACCGGCTGTTAACTAGTAGCCCACTTCTCTTTTCTTTCATCTTCTCGCTCGTCCAACTAAGCAAAAATAT
This sequence comes from Triticum aestivum, assembly GCF_018294505.1. Classification (NCBI taxonomy): domain Eukaryota; kingdom Viridiplantae; phylum Streptophyta; class Magnoliopsida; order Poales; family Poaceae; genus Triticum; species Triticum aestivum. The sequence goes on from NC_057812.1 coordinate 637,815,894, forward strand.
AATATTTAATGTCTTACTGCCCGCCTACATCACCTTATTGTACTTGCTCTCATAGGCTGGGCACTAAGCCACTGAAGTTCGATCCCGTGGGCTCCGAGAGGGAAATGTAACTCCTGCGGCAGGTCTTGTGGTGCTCCCGCAGTACGAGCTCGTGCCAAACCCAGAATTTGTTTCTTACTACTACCAACTACTAGTAAGGTACACGTGCATTGCACGCATGAGATTCTGGTGGTTTGTGCATTATGCTTCTACATGTGGAGTCTTCTAGATTCTACATGTGGCAAAATCTGGTGGAATGTAGATGATATCCAACGACTAGTAGTGCTCGGATTTGCCATCTTTGTACCGTCGGATTGGCTTCATCCAACGACTAACTTTCAAGGTTATGGTTTGGTTTGCAGCCTAAGGTTGCCACGCCTAAGCTTGGGCGTGCCGCCATGTGTTTGGTTCATTGCTACACTTGTGGCTTGCCACACTTTTCTAGCTAAATGGTCCACATGTCATAGACTCAACTTCTTGCCAAATCTTGCCACACTTGTGGTGGCCATTTTGTTAGCCACATTTTTTGTGGCAGACACACTTTGCCTAAGCTTAGTTGTGGCAAAGTTAGTCATGAATGAAGTTCAACCATGGAGTCTTCTAGATTCTACATGTGGCAGAATCTGGTGGAATGTAGATCATATCCAACGGCCAGTAGTGCTCAGATTTGCCATCTTTGTACCGTCGGATTGGCTTCATCCAATGACCAACTTTCAAAGTTATGTTTTGGTTTGCAGCCTATGGTTGCCACGCCTAAGCTTAGGCATGCCACAAGTGTGTTTGGTTGCGTTCTCGTCTCAGCATAGTTGTTCCCTCTTCATGCATGCTCAACTCAACACCCCTCTTCATGTATGCTCTCTTCATGCATGCTTCTAGTGTATTTGTGCTAATCTAGTGTGGACTCATGCACCCTCCATACACTCTAGCAAACACCCAAAAATGGGTCGAGAAGGGAACTCTTGGGATCATGCACCCTTCATACACCCTACCAAACACACCAGGCATGTGTTTGGTTCATTGCTACACTTGTGGCTTGCCACACTTTTCTAGCTACATGGTCCACATGTCATAGACTCAACTTCTTGCCAAATCTTGCCACACTTGTGGTGGCCATTTTGTTAGCCACATTTTTTGTTTCAGACACACTTTGCCTAAGCTTAGTTGTGGCAAAGTTAGTCATGAATGAAGTTCAACCATGGAGTCTTCGAGATTCTACATGTGGCAGAATCTGGTGGAATGTAAATGATATCCAACGGCCAGTAGTGCTCGGATTTGCCATCTTTGTACCATCGGATTGCCTTCATCCAACGACCAACTTTTAAATTTGTTCACACACTATATAGGGGGTATAGATATAGATGTGCCGGCCCGTGGCAATGGATCCAAAGTATATCTGTTTAGTGGAGTGCACTCTAAACACATTATCTATTTATTTTCTCTAACCTTTCGTAGCCATGCAACCAAGCCACATAAGCTTCATGGGTGCCCCCCACATCATATTATTCATACTACGTTGACAGAAAAAAAGATAAATCACCCAAAACAAGTTCTTCCCGTTTTTTGTTCCTACGATGCGGTGCTGTGCACGTACCTACTAGTTGTGTAGTGGTAGTACTAGTTGTATAGTACAAACTTGGTACTCGTAGGAGCAGAGTAGTACAGAATGATCCTACTCTATCAACGAGCCCCATCTGACACCAAATTTCTTGGCTTCCGTGCTATAGCTTGATCTTCCCCTCGTTTCTGTTTTCCAACCTGGCGGCGGGTGGGGTGCGGTTTGCCAATAGTCGGTTTGCTCAATGGTGGTCCCACATGAAAGTGAAAATGCTAGGCAACATGCCTTCCCTAAGATATGTGTTGTGCCGGACAGGCCATGGAGTACTCCCAATTCCCGAGCATGTGTGGGGGTGTGCGACGCGAATGCGCAGGCCTTTTCCTTTTACTAGCAATGTGCCCGTGTGTTGCGAAGGATCCAAAGTAGTAGAATAGTAGTACTTGTTCACAAACTTGAAAGAAATCACTCTTGTTTTGATATACTCCTAATATATTACTCCCTCCGTTCCTAAATATTTGACTTTTTAGAGATTTCAAATGGACTATCACATACGGATTATATAGACATGTTTTGAAGTGTAGATTCACCCATTTTGCTCCGTATGTAGTCACTTATTGAAAAATCTCTAGAAAGACAAATATTTAGGAATGGAGGGAGTACTTTTCACTCAAAATATATTTCTCACGCTGTTTTGATGAGGTGAGGGAGGGATGTGGTTGCTTTCAAGTTAACAAGGGGTTTTCTGCAAATTGGAGCGGAGAAGTGGGCTATCGTTGCAAAAATGCCACAACTTACCTCACAGCCGTTAGATGCAGATCTAATGGTCAGAAACGACGTATGGCAGACACACCACCATCACCAACTGTGTCTTTTATAGGAGTATATATTTCTCAGGCTGTTTTGAGGAGGTGAGGGAGGGATGTGATTGCTTTCAAGATAATAAGGGGTTTTCTACAAATTGGAGCAGAGAAGTGGGCTATTGTTGCAAAAATGCCACAACTTACGTCACAGCCGTTAGATGCAGATCTAATGGTCAGAAACGACGGATGGCAGACACACCACCATCACCAACTGAGTCTTGTATAGGAGTAGGAGTAGAGAAACATGTATAAATTGTACTCCCTCCGTCCCATTATATAAGAGCGTTTTTTACACTACACTAGGGTAAAAACACTCTTATATTATGGTTCTGCTCCTTGGCACGATCAATAGATAGAAATAACGATTGGAAATGCTGGGGCGGGGCTATTTCCGCCAGATAAGCAGGGTACGTAGTAGCCGTAGTAGCTAGGTTGGCGCATCGTCGGTTTGGTCACATGCGGTCCGACATGTTCTAGTGTTTCTAGCAAGATGCCCGCGCGTTGCACGAAGTTGATGGAAAAGTTAAGCACAACTTATAAATTGACGGATGGAGTACTAGTTACAGTGATGCATATAATTAAGCAAAGGGATCACACATGTCGGTATTGACTGGAACGAGAATGCAACACCACAATAAGAATTAAGGCCACGATGATGATGTGATCGCAGTGGTGGTTACAGAAGGCAAGAAGAAAGATGCATCCATCAACGTACGACCTCCTCCTCCTCAACTTAGTGTGCCGGGCCACCGACCGTCGGCTAAGGAGCGACAGCTTTTGTGGCGAGGTCGAGGTGCTTCTCAGCAAAGGCATCCAAGGCTTCCAGCCGGTTGAGGAAGGCCAACATCGTAGCATCCTCACTGGCCTTGTAGATACCTATGTACACGATTTGCTCGTACACGTGGATGTGTAGGTCGACGAATTCTTGCAGGGCGAGGCGCGTTGCGGCGAGCGCGACCTCCAGGTGGACATTCTTCATGGTGTCGGCGGGCAGTCGCAGGGCCACCAGTGCTTGAAAGAGGTTCCAGCCATGGAGGCCGATTAGGGTGGCAGGAAATGAGGAGCCCGGGCGCGTGGGCTGGAGGAGTACGGCGATGTCGTCCACGAACTTCTTGAGGACGGTGAACTTGTTGGTGGTAGCAACGATCATCTGGTCCAACTGAGAGTCGTAGTTGGCATCGACGGCGGCCATCCACCTACCGGTCTCCAACACCGTTTGGAGACGATCCTCTGCGCCATGCCGCAGGCTGACGTCGTGGACCATCTGGCACAGCCGCTGATCGCTCGCGCGCATCGCAGCCATGGGTCTGGAGTGCGCTCTTTTGCACTTAGTGTAGGTGCTTGGGCAAATGCTTAGGTGTGTACGATGTGGAGATGCATTGGAATCGAGGGGCGCCTTTATATGAGGGCAAACTGCGTTGCATTCACATCGTGCAGCCTCTTTTCCTGGTCCTCCTCCCATTACTTCCCTCATGCATTAATTGAAGGAGGATGCATTGGCAGTTCAACATTTCGGGAACCGCTACTCCCTACCCCGTCTGCATTAAAGCCGTATCGGGAACTGCGTCGCCCATTGTCAAATCGAATAGTACTGTGCTACCCATTGCACGCCCGGCTGAACACGCCTCCTCGCCTTCATTAAACGCGCATGCAAACCGAGAAACCTACTCCGGCCACATGTCCGTTCATGAGCGGGACGGAATTAAATACAACACCGGCCGAGCTCCTCCCGTCCGCCCTCAGTTTAAACGAGGCCAGACACCGACGAAGCTCCTACCATCTGCCCTCTATTTACACAAGGCCAGACAGATAGTGGGCAAGAATCGCACCCCTCCACCGCTCCCCCATCTCATCCTTCACCATTTTCTCCACTCTTCCGATGGCTTCCGAGGAGCCGTTCTCCGGCATATTACCCGGCTGGGTGGCCCGCCGAGCCCTCCAGATACGGGCGAGGCCGCTCGGTGCTTCACCAACCTTGCTTGGCCCGACGGAGCCAGTTGCCGCCCCAAGCAGGCGCGTGGTTCAGCAACTCGCAGCTCTAGTTCAGCTCGATGAGGAGTGGCGAGTTGCTCCACGCCGGCACGGCGGTGAGCACACCGGTACGGGCGTCGTCACTGCCGCGTCACACCACGCCTCCCATGTCTGTGGGCGCGCCTCCGTGCCTACGGCAGCGCCATGCAGGCAGAGACAGAAGCCGGGTGCATGGACAGCGACGAGTCGGTGGCCAGCTTCTCCGTGTCCGCCGCCATCATTAAGGAGAAGTAGAACACGGTATGCCGTCGCCACTTGGGTCCCATGAAGGCCACCGCCGAGGCGACGACTGCGCATTCACGTGGTTTCTTTGCTTCTTCATCTCTTCCGAGGACCTTCGTCGACCCCGCAAAGTGTCCGCCGGACATGAGGAAGACAAAGGGATCCGCGGGCGGCCATTTACATTATGTACTCCCTCTCCAGCTGGCGGGAAATATTTGTTCTAAGAATGGATAAATTGTATGTATCTATAACTAAAATAAGTCTACACTACTAGGGAAAAGGCTAGCAGCAGCGCGGGTTTTAGACCTATCAGTAGCGTGGGGTGGTGCGCTACTGATAAGGCGCTACAGCTAATGAATAGCAGTAGCATGCCTCCACCCATGCTACGGCTAAATCGACTTAGTAGCAGCGAGTTCCAGGAGGAGCGCTGCTGGTAATTAGTAGTAGCGCTTCTCTCTGCCTGTGCTGTTACAGCCCTAGAATACTGCTTGTACCTAGTTACACTTGAGAGCTTCATGCATCATGTTTATTTTTTCAAGAAAGCTGAATTGAGGAAATTTGAAGCCTCAAAAACTTAAATAAAAGAAGGGCAAAGAACCCTGGAAATTTCATTCTTTGTTTCCAAGATGTCCTTATGCAATGTTTGAGAATTTTGGCAAGAGATATATATCAAACCAAAATTTAGGAACATTTTTAAGGATTTATTTTTGGGACTTTGAATTTAAATCAGTAGTTATTTGAATTTGAGTTATATTCATATAACTAGAATATAATCTCAAATATCTTTGAAACATTTTATGTGCATTAGGAAATGTCCATTCTGCAACATAAAATTATTCAGAGGGTACTTGGCACCGTTTTAAAATTGTTTTGAATTTTAAAGCAGTGGCAAAGTTAAAAAAACAGAAGAAAAATATAAAGACAGAGAGAACTAACCTAGCTTACCTACAGCCCAGAGGCCCAGCACTGTAGCAGCCCAGTCCAGCAGGGGCAGAGGCGTCTTCTACCTCCTGCCAGTAGGAGCAGCTGCCTGGTGGACGCGCGCGCATCGACGCCAGCTCCTCCCTGCCTGCTTCCCCTCCTCCTCGAGCCTACCCGAAGCGTCTGGGAGATGCCCTCGACCCCCTCGTCCACTCCCCCCTCTCTCTGTACCTCCTCCCCTTCTCTGCTCTCTCTTCCGCAGCCGCCTGAGCACACCGCAGCGCGCAGCTCACCGCTGACGTGGTCACTGGCCTCCCCTCGCCTCCCCACCTTGTGTGAGAGCTCCGCCTCGCCGTCCTCTTCATCCACGCCGAGCCAATCCACCGGGGAACCATCGCATCACCGACGCTGCTGTTGTTTTCAACCCCGGCCTCCCAAGATCGCCACCGGCCATCCATCGTCCCCGACGCCTCCCCGCGCCCGCTGAGACTGCCATATGACTCGTTGTGAGCCCCTACCTCTAAAACCTCTCCTCCCCTGCTCGATTTGTTCCTCTAGAAGCCGCCCCACGAGCACCCGACACCGTCGTCCACCATTGACGATGAACTCGAGCATTCCGAGCTCGAGTTACTCTATATTTCCGTCTAGAATGCATCTGGAGCACTGTAGCTTCCGCCTCGCTGCTAATCTTGCTCGCATGCGTGCTCTGCAGCCCTTGCCCGCACTTGACCGAGCTCCGTCCGCTGCCCGGCTCGTCGCCGCCGCGGGTACGCGCCGCCCCAGCTCCTTCCGTTTGCACCCCTAGATGCGCGCGAGTCCCAGGCGCACTAGATGCCCTCCGCCGCGAGTTTGGTCGCCCGTGGGCGAAACCCGAGCTGTTCCGCCGTCACTGACCTCGCCGGCGGCTACTCCGGCTGTGCCGACGTGGCACAACCATTAGTAGCTAATTGCGCCACTAATTAACCTCCGGTGAAACTGATAGCCGGGCCCCACATCCTAATTAACTGGCTAACTAAACTAGATTAAGTTTAATCTATTTACCCTGGACCCACGCGTCAGCATTGACTGTGCTGACGTGTCCGTTGACCGGACCCACCTGTCATTGAAACTGAAAAGCACTGGGTCACTGACCAGTGGACCCTACTGGTCAGGTTTGACCTGGACCTGGCGTGTTCACCTGCTGATGTCACACTTATGTCATGCCGACGCAATAAGCTATTTTCTGGATTTAATTTAATTCAGGAAATTCCAGAAAATGCCCAAAACTTCTAAAAATCATAGAAAATCAACCGTAACTCCAAGTGAAATAAATTATATATGGAAAATTATCAAAATAATTCAAGGAATCCATCTGTACCATTTTCATGCATGTTAGAACAACTTAAAGCCACTGTTTAGGACAAATCAAATGAATGGTATTTAAATAACCACATGTGGAGTTTGAATTTGAATTTTGGGTTCAAACCAACTTCATTTAATTGTGTTGCTAGTTGCATTAGCTCAATCAACAACATATTGCCATGTCATTATCATGCATCATGTTGTGCATTGCATTGATTGTGTTCCTTCTCTGTTGCTGGTGGTTGTCCCCTCTCGATAGACGTTGTACCGACGCTGTGATCATTGACACTGATGAAGACCCAATGATATCTTCAGATGTGCCAGGCAAGCAAAAACCCCTTGTTCATTCTGATACAATCCCCCTCTCTCGCTCCTGCTCTTTTTTACTGCATTAGGACAACAACGATTCAACTATTACATGCTGCGGTAGTTGAACCCCTTTCCTCTGCATGACCTGTCATTGCCACAGTAAATAGATGAAACCCACTAGCATGAGTAGGAGTTGTTTGAGCCCTAATGTGCCTACTCATTCATGTTTGTTTGTCATGCCTGCTACTTCTTAGAGTTGAGTCAGGTCTGATTCATCGAGGATGAATCGGAGGTGTGTGAACATGTCCTACTATGTGTGAGCTAAGTGTGTGAACACGATTTGGTAAAGGTAGCGGTGAGAGGCCATGTAGGAGTACATGGTGGGTTGTCTCATTGAATCCGTCCTTAGGATCTGAGTTCTGTGTTTGTGATCCATGAAACAGTTACTACCACGCATTGGGCCCGAAACCAATGGACCCTCTCGGCTTCTTGATCACCCTTGTCCTCTGTCTAGGAGTTGCAACTTGTTTCTGGTGTTTATAGGATATGTGTTGGCAGCCATGCGTAGCACTGACCCTAGGGGTGGGCTATGATGCGGTAGATACACCGTGGCACGGTGTACCGGGCGCCCGTTTGGTGTCCCGGGAACCCTGTTCACATCGTTCGGGGCCGTATGTGGAAACCTCGGCCGGACTCCCTGCGGATGGAACCTGGATAGGAGATAAACATGGACTAGAGACTTGAGTGTTTAGGTAGGCCGTGGCCGACACCCTCATTGGGCTTCCGCTTGAAGGTTGCCGAGTACATGTCTTGTAAATGACGGTAAGTGGTGAGAGCGTGTGTGAAGAAGTACACCCCTGCAGGGTTAACATCATCTATTCGAATAGCCGTGTTCGCGGTAAAGGACATCTGGGTTGCCTATAACAGTTCATAGACAAGTGAAAGTGGTTACTCTAAAAACTTGCAAGATAAGTGTGGGTGCTATGGATGGCCTTCTCGTAGGGAGACGGGAGCGGATCCATAGTGGTGTATTGAATGGTGAATATGTGGACTCGTGTGCGCCACCTCAAAAGAGTTGCTTGCAGTCGTAGTTTAAGTTAGCCACTGAGTAAAAGCTGGCTTGCTGCAGTTAAACTCCACCACCCCTCTTTGTTGATACCGATGCATATGTAGCTAGCTCTGATGTAAGTCTTGCTGAGTACTTTTGTACTCACGTTTGCTTAATTTATGTTTTGCAGAGAGACTTCAGTCTCGCTAGTAGTTCCGCGTGGACTTCGATGTTTAGCTTGATACCTCAGCTACGATCTTGTGCCCTCGGCAGGATCTGGTAGATAGTCAGGCTTCTTAGCCTTTTTCATTTGTAGATGTCTGTACTCAGACATGTTAAGCTTCCGCATGTGCTTGTTGTTGTATGCTATGATTGTTGGGTCATGAGACCCATGTTTGTAATATCTCGCTCCTCGGAGCCTAATGAATAAATACTTTGAGTCGTAGAGTTATGTTGTGATGCCATGTTGTATTTACACATATCGAGCATATTGTGTGTATGATTGAAATGCTTGGTATGTGTGGGATCCGACAATCTAGTTGTTTATCCTTGGCAGCCTCTCTTATGGGGAAATGTAGTCTAGTGCTTCCATGAGCCATAGCAATCCGCTACAGCCCGGTTCACCGGAGTCCTGCTAGCCCAGCACTACTGCTCAGGACACTTGACTGGCCGGCATGTGTTTCATTTCGTACCTATGTCTGTCCCTTCAGGGAAATGTCACGCTGTGACATCCGGAGTCCTGCCTAGCCTGCTACAGCTCGGATTCACACGCTGATGACTGACATGCTCGAAGTTGATTCATGTATGCATGTCCCCATGGGTTAGTGCCGCTTTGGGTTCATGACTAGCCATGTCGTCCCGGGTTCTTTGTCATATGGATGCTAGCAACACTATCATATACGTGAGCCAAAAGCGCAAACGGTCCCGGGCTAGGTAAGGTGGCACCCGTGGGAATACCATGCGTGAGGCTGCAAAGTGATATGATGTGTTACATGCTAGATCGGCGTGACTTAGGATCAGGGTCCTGACAGCTTTGGTATCAGAGCCTAACTGCCTGTAGGATTACCAAGCAAAACTGGTCGAAGTCGAGTCTAGAAATGCTTTAGTTATGTAAGGGAATTGATTGTGGAAGGGAACGTAAGGCTCTTTTTACTCCTTTACCCTATGCCCTTCTGATCTGAGTCAACCTCTTCTTTTTTACGGGGATTAAGAATTAGGCCCTCTCATCTATCTATCAGGATGACGTGCTACTAATCCATAGACTTATAGAATTGATAGTTTCAAGCCTCAGTTCCGTTCCTACTACTTCCGTATGTTGACAGTTGATCTCAGAACCTTGATATTGTGTTGTTGAGTGGTTATGCCACCATTTTTGCAGGTTGTCTCAAATAATTTTGAGCATTTACAGCCGTTATGCTGTCCGAGTCATCCCAGGTTTCTAGATAGTCTGATGCACTTGCAATGATTCCTCCATGTTCCTGATGTCCATTTGGGCCATATTAATCACACTAATCGGTGAATTGAGGTACTTTGTTGCCTCGACATATATGTTGGAGCTATTATTATGACCCTAGGTATTTTAGGGAGTCACCTAGTGATCTAGCCATGTTGTCTGTTCCCAGTGTGTGATTCTGGCCATTATTCTCAAAAGCATCCCGTGATGCCATGTAGTGCTAGGTATTCTATTCATGGGTTCTTGAACCCGAGATTCACCCTACTTACCTCATGTTGATAGTGTTTGATAGTTCCTTTAGGATGTTAGTAACCTTTGCGATAGTCCTCAAGGTCCGTGGTACAATGTTCTTCCAATACCATGAACCAATATGGCAGGAGTTCTCTTGAACCAAAATATCACAATCAGAGTACTCTTGAGGAGTTCTCCATTCTATATTGTGACTCTGCCAGTTCAACATTTATGCATGGGTTATCCGGAAGAAATAACATGCTAATCCATGCATCCATAACTCAGAAAATTATATGTTCCTTTGAGTTGTGCCCCTTCCGTTTATTCTGAACTTCATCTATCAATTGAGAGTCAAGAGTATGTGAGCATTCGTTCAACGGTGCCTATTATTCTTGTGGTCCGTCGAGCCGTTCTATTTCAGAATAACTAGGAGAAACAAACTCCAGTACCTCATCCATTTCTAGGATTGGGTCAAATCAGTTGTATTTGGCAGATCAAACGCAATCAAGCTATTGGTCTGTTCTACCCTGAAGTACTATCCACTTTATGTCAGGAATGTCATGAGAATTGCACCTTTCCTTATGAATCCTTGACATAGTAATACTTCTCGCCATCATTATTCATTCCTCGGTGTCGTGCTGTCGCAACCGGAATACCGACAAGTGAATCGTGATGTGTGAAATCAATACTCCTAGCAACCCTTTGCTTGGTAGTTAATGGACATTAATATCATTCTTAGTGTGCTGATTATTGAATCATCACCCTAAGTTTGATCATGCTACCTAGTCTTTTTTCCGGTGCACTCTTCGATCAATGGGTTAGGATTTTGCCAAACCCTTGCTCTTTTGATCATATCGTCTTGCCCTAAAGAGCAAGATTGTTCTCGAGCTTAGTAACATATCGGTGGTTCGTGATTTTCCGAAGATCTTCTCGGAAGTATTACCTGGCTGTCACCTAACCGCTATGTTGAGTTCGTGATCAAGTTGGTCTTCTTATAAATCACCCCTTCTCCAAGAATATGTGTTGGATATCCCTGAGCTAGTTGGTTGAGCTAGACAACAACTTGGAGAGTTGGAAGATAAAAGCTTGTCTGACTTAGTTCGTGTTAAGGGATATCTTTGTGTGTGTGTGTGTGTGTTGAAGAAAGATGATATCTCCATCGATTGGTCTCGTGATCAGTTGTTGGATCTATTGCCTTGTCAAAACTTTGACTTGAGTATGGGCTATCGTCAAGTCAAATCAGAACCAACGATGTTCGTAATGTTGTCCTACTCGTGGTTGATCCCTCGAGCATACACCATTACATCTTTTGGTCTAACCAATGATATCACCGTGTTCACATGATGGCGGAAGTCCAGTGATATGGAAATTCCGATGAATTGCTATTGAGCCCATCAACAGCATCTCGTCTCCTCCATGATTCATGTTGAACACTGAGCTAGTATTGGAAACTTTGTAAGCATTGGCTTCATGTTCCGCTCATGAGGTATACGTTTGGATGAGAGAAGTGACTTCCTCTAATTCACGTGCATTTGATGTAAGTTGCCATCGCGAATTCGAGAAAGCTTGTTTTTGCTTCCTCTGGAATCATCCCAAGTTAGTCACGCATAGCGAAGTACTCTATGGTTTGATAGGTTGGACGCCTCAATTCTATATGTGTTTCCTAGCACACCAAGCCACTGATTGATTTGTTCAAGGAGAATAAGTTTCTTCTTAAGAGCTAGACTTATGCAAGGACTTTGATATCCTCGATGATGGTTCACCCACCTGAACTCGGTAGTGTTTTCTTGCAAGACTACTACGTGGTCATGCTTGTCTTGGACAGCATGTTCACAGGTTTGTAGCAGAACCAACTCATGTTTTCGAGCTTGCTATCATAGTTCATTTCCCGAGAATCCCACAACGTCTTCTCGTCGGTTTGTGTTGCAAATTTTCTTTTCCAGACATGCTGTCTGAAATAGCATGTTACCAACCATATCTGAATCTCAGGCAGATATGATGGTTGGAACTTTTCCAGGATCTATGATGTAGGTCCCGACAGGGTTGATGTTCTGGTCGACACACCTAGCCGAAAGATCTATCATTGTAGTATCTTTGACCATCTTTCCATGAGGATTTAGTGCGACTTATTCTAGAAGTTGTTCCTTAGGGATCCTTGTGCTCTCAGTTTCTTCGATGATTCTATAACCATTGAAACGTTGGAAACACTCTCGACTGTTGAGTTTTTCCCCAGTTACCGGAATCATTCCCAGCATTTGTATTTTGTTCCCATCTTGCACCTCAGTAATTGTTGTCCAGGATCATCTTCAAAAGTGGACTTGCCATGGGTCCCATCCATTTCTGATGATAAGCAAAAATCATCTGTTGCGTTATCTTCAACAAGGTAGTCCACATCATCCATCCTAGTCCGAGTATGTCATTCTTTCGGACTCCTTCAAATGATCGATTGTATTTGCCCTAGGCTGGTATAAAGAGTTTCAATGATTTTGAATCAAAAGTAATTCTTTTTGCCACTTCAAAGAATTATTCTACGAATCTCCTTCCCTAAGGTGCCCCGATATGGAATCATAGCAATTCATCTCCTTGCTACTCTGAAACCTATGCACCATCTTCTTCAGCGTGGAATTTTTACCTACCAAGTGAACCTTTGTGATCTGCTTCACTCCATTCCTCTAGATGTATATTTTGTGTGTCAACTCGAGAGATGTTTCAATGTATCACTCCATGAGTTGATCCTGAGTTGCTCGATCTTTGAGAAGATCGACTCTTCTAGAGTTTTCCCTTTCTTCTCATTGTCATGTTGGATGGAGTTCTCAGAGCAAGACATCGAGACAAAGAGGATGATCGAATCAATGTTCTTATGAAGTGCAACCTGGATCATGAAGATTGTGCAAGCTTTGTGTCCCCTCTGTCTTCTTACCTCACGTCTTGAATCTCGGGACGAGATTCTTGTTTAGTGGGGGTGAGTTGTCACAGCCCTAGAATACTGCTTGTAACTAGTTACACTTGAGAGCTTCATGCATCATGTTTATTTTTTCAAGAAAGCTGAATTGAGGAAATTTGAAGCCTCAAAAACTTAAATAAAAGAAGGGCAAAGAACCCTGGAAATTCATTCTTTGTTTCCAAGATGTCCTTATGCAATGTTTGAGAATTTTGGCAAGAGCTATATATCAAACCAAAATTTAGGAACATTTTTAAGGATTTATTTTGGGACTTTGAATTTAAATCAATAGCTATTTGAATTTGAGTTATATTCATATAACTAGAATATAATCTCAAATATCTTTGAAACATTTTATGTGCATTAGGAAATGTTCATTCCGCAACATAAAATTATTCAGAGGGTACTTGGCACTGTTTTAAAATTGTTTTGAATTTTAAAGCAGTGGCAAAGTTAAAAAAACAGAAGAAAAATAGAAAGACAGAGAGAACTAACCTGGCTTACCTACAGCCTAGAGGCCCAGCACTGTAGCAGCCCAGTCCGGCAGGGGCAGAGGCGTCTTCTACCTCCTGCCAGTAGGAGCAGCTGCGTGGTGGACGTGCGCGCGTCGACGCCAGCTCCTCCCTGCCTGCTTCCCCTCCTCCTCGAGCCTACCCGAAGCGTCTGGGAGACGCCCTCGACCCCCTCGTCCACTCCCCTCTCTCTCTATACCTCCTCCCCTTCTCTGCTCTTTCTTCCGCAGCCGCCTGAGCACACCGCAGCGTGCAGCTCACCGCCGACGTGGTTACTGGCCTCCCCTCGCCTCCCCACCTTGTGTGAGAGCTCTGCCTCGCCGTCCTCTTCATCCACGCCGAGCCAATCCACCAGGGAACCATCGCATCGCCGACGCTGCCGTTGTTTTTAACCCCGGCCGCCCGAGATCGCCACCGGCCATCCGTCGTCCCCGACGCCTCCACGCGCCCGCTGAGACTGCCATATGACTCGCTGTGAGCCCCTGCCTCTAAAACCTCTCCTCCCTACTCGATTTATTCCTCTAGCCGCCGCCCCACGAGCACCCGACGCCGTCGTCCGCCATTGACAATGAACTCGAGCATTCCGAGCTCGAGTTACTCTGTATTTCTGTCTAGAATGCATCTAGAGCACTGTAGCTTCCGCCTCGCTGCTAATCTTGCTCACATGCGTACTCTGCAGCCCTCGCCCGCACTTGACTGAGCTCCAGCCGCCGCCCGGCTCGTCGCCGCCGCGTTTACGCGCCGCCCCAGCTCCTTCCGTTCACACCCCTAGATGCGCGCGAGTCCCAGGCGCATGTAGATGCCCTCCGCCGCGAGTTTGGTCGCCCGTGGGCAAAACCCGAGCCGTTCCGCCGTCACTGACCTCGCCAGCGGCTACTCCGGCTGTGCCGACGTGGCACAGCCATTAGTAGCTAATTGCGCCACTAATTAACCTCCGGTGAAACCGACAGCCAGGCCCCACATCCTAATTAACTGGCTAACTAAACTAGATTAAGTTTAATCTATTTACCCTGGACCCACGCGTCAGCATTGACTGTGCTGACGTGTCCGTTGACCGGACCCACCTGTCATTGAAACTGAAAAGCACTGGGTCACTGACCAGTGGACCCTACTGGTCAGGTTTGACCTGGACCTGGCGTGTTGACCTGCTGATGTCACACTTATGTCATGTCGACACAATAAGCTATTTTCTGGATTTAATTTAATTCAGGAAATTCCAGAAAATGCCCAAAACTTCTAAAAATCATAGAAAATCAACCGTAACTCCAAATGAAATAAATTATATATGAAAAATTATCAGAAAAATTCAAGGAATCCATCTGTACCATTTTCATGCATGTTAGAACAGCTTAAGGTCACTGTTTAGGACAAATAAATTGAATGGTATTTAAATAACCACATGTGGAGTTTGAATTTGAATTTTGGGTTCAAACCAACTTCATTTAATTGTGTTGCTAGTTGCATTAGCTCAATCAACAACATATTGCCATGTCATTATCATGCATCATGTTGTGCATTGCATTGATTGTGTTCCTTCTCTGTTGCTGGTGGTTGTCCCCTCTCGATAGACGTTGTACCGACACTGTGATCGTTGACACTCATGAGGACCCAATGATATCTTCAGAAATGCCAGGCAAGCAAAACCCCCTTGTTCATTCCGATACAATCCCCCCCTCTCTCGCTCCTGCTCTTTTTTACTCCATTAGGACAACAACGATTCAACTATTACATGATGTGGTAGTTGAACCCCTTTCCTCTACATGACCTGTCATTGCCACAATAAATAGATGAAACCCATTAGCATGAGTAGGAGTTGTTTGAGCCCTGATGTGCCTACTCATTCATGTTTGTTTGTCATGTCTGCTACTGCTTAGAGTTGAGTCAGGTCTGATTCATCGGGGATGAATCGGAGGTGTGTGAACATGTCCTACTGTGTGTGAGCTAAGTGTGTGAACACGATTTGGTAAAGGTAGCGGTGAGAGGCCATGTAGGAGTACATGGTGGGTTGTCTCATTGAAGCCATCCTTAGGATCTGAGTTCTGTGTTTGTGATCCATGAAACAGTTACTACCACGCATTGGGCCCGAAACCAATGGACCCTCTCGGCTTCTTGATCACCCTTGTCCTCTGTCCAGGAGTTGCAATTTGTTTCTGGTGTTTATAGGATATGTGTTGGCGGCCGTGCCTAGCGCTGACCCTAGGGGTGGGCTATGATGCGGTAGATACACCGTGGCCGGTGTACCGGGCGCCCGTTTGGTGTCTCGGAACCCTGTACACATCGTTCGGGGCTGTATGTGGAAACCTCGGCTGGACTCCCTGCGGATGGAACCTAGATAGGCGATAAACCTGGAATAGAGAATTGAGTGTTTAGGTAGGCCGTGGCCGACACCATCGTTGGGCTTCCGCTTGAAGGTTGCCGAGTACATGTCGTGTAAACGGCGGTAAGTGGTGAGAGCGTGTGTGAAGAAGTACACCCCTGCAGGGTTAACATCATCTATTCGAATAGCCGTGTCCACGGTAAAGGACTTCTGGGTTGCCTATAACAGTTCATAGACAAGTGAAAGTGGTTACTCTAAAAACTCGCAAGATAAGTGTGGGTGCTATAGATGGCCTTCTCGTAGGTAGACGGGAGCGGATCCATAGTGGTGTATTGAATGGTGAATATGTGGACTCGTGTGCGCCACCTCAAAAGAGTTGCTTGCAGTCGTAGTTTAAGTTAGCCACTGAGTAAAATCTGGCTTGCTGAAGTTAAACTCCACCACCCTTCTTTATTGATACCGATGCATATGTAGCTAGCTCTGATGTAAGTCTTGCTGAGTACTTTTGTACTCACGTTTGCTTAATTTATGTTTTGCAGAGGGACTTCAGTCTCGCTAGTAGTTTTGTGTGGACTTCGACGTTTAGCTTGATACCTCAGCCACGATCTTGTGCCCTCGGCAGGATCTTGTAGATAGTCAGGCTCCTCAAGCCTTTTTCATTTGTAGATGTCTGTACTCAGACATGTTAAGCTTCCGCATGTGCTTGTTGTTTGTATGCTATGATTGTTGGGTCATGAGACCCATGTTTGTAATATCTCGCTCCTCGGAGCCTAAGGAAATAAATACTTTGAGTCGTAGAGTTATGTTGTGATGCCATGTTGTATTTACACATATCGAGCATATTGTGTGTATGATTGAAATGCTTGGTATGTGTGGGATCCGACAATCTAGTTGTTCATCCTTGGCATCCTCTCTTATGGGGAAATGTAGTCTAGTGCTTCCATGAGCCATAGTAATCCGCTACAGCCCGGTTCACCGGAGTCCTGCTAGCCCAGCACTACTGCTCAGGACACTTGACTGGCCGGCATGTGTTTCACTTTGTTCCTATGTCTGTCCCTTTGGGGAAATGTCATGCTGTGACATCCGGAGTCCTGCCTAGCCTGCTACAGCCCAGATTCACACGCTGATGACCGACATGCTCGAAGTTGATTCATGTATGCCTGTCCCCATGGGTTAGTGCCGCTTTGGGTTCACGACTTGCCATGTCGGCTTGGGTTCTTTGTCATATGGATGCTAGCAACACTATCATATACATGAGCCAAAAGCGCAAACGGTCCCGGGCTAGGTAAGGTGGCACCCGTGGGAATACCGTGCGTGAGGCCGCAAAGTGATATGATATGTTACATGCTAGATCGGCGTGACATAGGATCGGGGTCCTGACATGTATTCGTACACCTTTACACAAATTTTTGTACAACAGGAATTTACAAATTGTTTTTACATCATCATGAGTTATTACATCACGGGGTGAAAGAACCGTCTGGACTAGGTTCAAGTGGACGGACATCCACTTGAAACTAATCTGCGGTTCTTTCACCCAATGATATAATAAATATCATCATCATCATATCATTAACAACATATCATCATCATCATCATCATCATCATCATCATATCATTGGTCACTAGTCGTAATCACAAGTACTCCTGACATCTTCAACTCTAACACATTGTATCACATAATAAACATATTGTACCTCATAGGACCTACTACATTCTCTTAGGACCTACTATATTCTCTAAGGTAAAATAGCAAAAAACAAGATAGCCCCTCGCTCTCCATTATGGAAAATGCAGATTATCCTGTCTCCAATTCTTGATTTTCGCTTAATGTTGCTTCCAAGAACCTGCTTATGAATGTCCAAAAATTTTGTCCACTCTTTGATTAGCATGTGTTCACCGGTTTTAGAAATTCGATATGCACAAGTGAGATCCGTAGGATGACCTGGCTGTAGGTTCAGAACTTCAAGGCGACCATTGTAATACATCAGATGAGGCACACAATCCATCGGGATTTTCTGTTGAGAAACATAGTAATAACTTCGTAGTTAGCAATAATGTATTAGTTTTAGAAGTATGCAAAAGATGCATGGATGTCGTAATAGTAAAATATCTTACCAGGGTATCTCCATAGAAGTTATCGTGGTTCGACACGTGCACTAGTGGCACGTATTCACCATAATTTGGAGGAGTTCGATAATAGGTATTGTAATTCTCAAAAAAAGTACAATAAGCAATCAGATGATTTTTCTCCTTATAAGTTAATTCGGAGCCATCAGTGTAGTGGGTTTTGTCTACCATCTTCTGCACATTCTTTGAAGATTCAAAATAAGCTATCAATGGAAATAAGCTGTCAACTATTTTGAAATGAACAATATAAATTAGTTAATAACTATGTTTGAGAAACTCACATTGCGGTAGAATCGGAACCGTATCAACAAGGACCCAAATGTCCATATTGTCTTGCTCGATGTCAGGATGACCAAGATCCATGGTGATAATCATACCCTCATAAAAACCATACATTTTGCAAAGTGCTTCCCAATTTTGACAACCAAAATGGGTTACGCTCTGAGAATTATACAGATTTACTTCAAAATCGATATCATGATGGGTCGTTAGGTGTATTTTCTTTGTTTGAAAATTTTCATGGTCTTCAAAACCCATCCTCTCCAAGACATAGCGTCTTGCATGGCATGGGATAAGCTAGTCGAATTGTAAAAGATGAAAATTAGACGTTGAAATAGTTGAAGTCATGCTTAATTACGAAAAAAACACTTGTCATTGTTGCATACCGTTTCAACATCGAAGGTCTCCTCGAGCTTAATGCTGAAGCGCCGATCTTCGTCCAGCTCAACTAACCTGTCGCACATACCTCGATCGTCGTGGCACCAGCTACACTCCCCCGGGAGACTGTCGTCGTCCGATTACGACATTTCCTACGTTCATAATTCAAAGATTAAACTTGTACAATTAAATATATGTACTAAAAAACCTAAATTAGATCATTATTTTTCAAAGAAAATCCAGGCCACTCGATATTTCCCACATATTCTAGCACAAGTCATGCCAGAATTCACGGAAAAATCCGGCATGACCTTTGCTAAAAAAGGACATATCGAGCGCCTGAATTTGCTGGAACGGAAATTAATCAACACTCTAGCAAAACATAGGCCACTCGGAGGTGTAACCAAAACATGAAATAATTGCTTAAACTAAAAAATAACACCAAATATGGCATGTTCAACTAGTTCTCACTAAATATAAACTTAGTATAAAAAGAAAAAAAACTAGTTCTTTCTGAAAATGAAGTAGTTCAACTAGTTATTAATTTACTTACTATACTAGTTCAACTAAAACTTAACTAGTTCAACTAAAACTAAACTATTCTATTAATTCAACTAGTTCTTACTAAATATAAACTTACTATAAATAGAAAGAAACTAGCACATCTACTACTACTAATTAACATCTAACTACTACATCTACTACTAATTAACAGTACTACTGCTAATTATACAACTAGTTTACCATCACTACTAGTAATTAATATCCACTACTTCTAAAAATCATTATCTATGAACCCTAAATTAACATCTACTACTACTAAAATCATCTACTAACTAAGCAAAGAGAGAGGGGGTTGGGGAGGGGTCGGGGGCTTACAGAGGGAGAGACAGTGGCGGGGAGGTGCTCGGCGACGGAGGGGCGGCGAGGGCGGGCTCGGGGTCGGGAGGGCAGCGGTCCTGGGCGGCGGGCTCGGCAGGCTCGGTCGAGGGCAGCGGCGGTGAGGTCGAGGGCGGCAACAGTGTGGTCGAGAGCGGCGGCGGCGAGGTTGAGGTAGGGCGGCGGCGGCGGTGAGGGCACAGGCGCGCTCGGGCTCGGGCGGCGGCGACAGGGAGTAGGGGAACAGGCCGGTAGGGGGGGGGGAAGGAGGACTTAGCGAAATTTTGATGCGGGGGGTGGTTAACTCGAACTAGCAGTAGGACACGTACAGAAAACGCGCTATAGCTAATTTATCTACAGCGCGTTTTGGGAAAAACCGGTACTGCTAATGGAAGCAGTTATTTCTTTTGTTTAGTAAAAACATCAAAAATATACATTGGTCATCATTGATCTTTTTGTGTATAATCTAAATGGTCAACATGAATCCTCACTGTACCTATATAGGTACAGGCGAGGATTCATATTGCAACCACAAATCATACACATATAGTTCAATGAAGACCAAGTGCTCGAGATAGGTTGAGAAGCAACATAGTTAAGGTGGTAAACACCTTGTTCACTTAGCAGTATGGGACTAAACTTAATTAGTTGCGGTCATACTTACCAGCAACGAGTTTTGAGCAAAACCGCTGCTACTAAGTTCTTTAGCAGTAGCGCGTGCACGGGAAGGGCGCTACTACTATATCTAGCCTAGAGGCAAAACCGTGGCAATTATAGTAGTAACGCTCTTTTCACCTAGAGCGCTACTGCTACTCAGTCATTAGCAGCGCTCTTTTCTAAAGCTCGTTGCTGCTAATTAGTAGTAGCGTCTGTTTTTAGACCGCACTGCTGCTAAGATTCCGTGTATAAGGTTTTCCCTAGTAGTGCCAGATACATCCATTTCTAGGACAAGTATTTCCGGACGGAGGGAGTATTAATTATACCAAGATAGCCGGATTGGCACCGCTTAGTTCATGTAAATTTTATGAAATCCATCATGTTTATATGAAGATCCGGCTTTTTTATATGAAATCCTTCATGCTTATATGAAATCAGTCCGTGTTTGCACGAATTTCATCTGGTTGGTTAGAGTTGTGAAAATGTATGTCGCTGGCGTTTGATGTCGTCCTCCGCGGAAGGAAACGGGAGGAAATTTGCCGGCTGCCGTTGGAGATGCTCTTATGCTGGAAATAATAGAGTGACATCCAATACATTTGAGTTAATTGCGTGTATGATTGTCCCTCTATAAAAAGTTAATTGCATGTACAGTGTACACGTGACTTGCAGGGTGGCTACAGCTTCATACAGAAAGTTAAAAAGAAACAAGTCCATCCTGCCGGGGTACTGATCCACGGGCACCTATGGGACCGGCGGGCCGGGTCCCTTTCGGTTCGGCGGGGGCGGAGATCGTGCAAAGAGCAAATCGAGGCGATGCAGGCGAGCGATTTACCCAGGTTCGGGCCGCACGGATGCGTAAAACCCTACTCCTGCTTTGTGGTTTGTATTGATTTCTTGCTCAGGAGCGCGAAGTGCTACAGTACACTTCAGCAGCTAACGAGACCGAGCGTGAGTGTTTTTCCCACCCCCCTCTACGTTGCACACGGGCCTCCTTTTATATGCTCAAGGGGTCACCAATAGGTGGCAACAGAGGTAAAGGGTAAAAATGGAAAGGTGCTGCAGTAGGTACAGCTACCTGCTACAGTGTATCATACCTAACCCTGACGGCAGGGGACAAGGGCAGTAAATGCCCGTCTGTGTCGCCTAAACATTGCAAAAAGGGACCGCCAGGGACGTCACCGTTCGCCACGATGGCGATCTTGTCAGCGCCGCTTGCCACCGCACGCCGCTGGCTGCATAGCCTCCCGCCACGTACGTCTGGAAGGGCCCCAGAGCGACACGTTGGTGGATGCGCTGGAGCGCGGGCCCAGTGAGGTGGCTTGTCGTGGCAAGTGCCTTGCCGCTGTCGTTGTCTTGTCGCGTCCGGGATCTTGTCGCTCACCGGGCCTTGCCGGGACGCATGGTGCGCCGCGGCAAGTTCCTTAAGGTGCCTTGGTTGGCCTTCCCGGCAAGCTCCTCTTGCCGGGGTCTTGGGATGCTTTTGTTAGCCTTCCCGGCAAGCTCCTCTTGCCGGGGCCTTGTCTTCTTAGCTTGGACACTTTGTTCTTGAATGGCTCCAAAGGAACCATGGAGGACCTTGGCGGTCACCCGGCAAGCCTTGCCGCGGGATGCTGCAACTTCCCGTGCACAAGTTCGGGATACTAGGGTACCCCTATTCTAGTACACCGACAGGAGCCCCCGGGCCTGGGCCATACACGGTGCCGAGCGCTGTTGGGCCAGGCCCAAAACAGGGCACGGGCACGCGCGGCCTAGGTTACGCCGTATCTCACTCCATATCCACCGCGCCCTCCCCGAATGGCACGCGTTGAATGCGGCGTCGTGGGAGAGATCGTGGGTGGTTTCTTTATTCGGAAATGCGGAACGTCCGCCCCCTCCCTCTTTATAAGTAGGGGAAACAGGGGCAGTTCGCCCACTCGCCCGTTGCTGTTCCAATCTCGGAAATCTCCGCCGCTCCCTCGCCTTCCCAAAGCTGAGAGAGAGAGAGCAGCGCTCCGCCCCCCATCGCCACCAGCGCCACCAACGCCGTCAACCTCCTCCACTGCTTCCGCCATGGCTCCGAAAGCCGACAAGGGGAAGGTCGTGAAGTCGATCGAGGCGCAGCGGCTTGCGGCGCTGCGGAAGGAGCGGGTCGTCTTCCCCCCCCCCCCCAAGCTTGGCGCGAAGGAGCTGAGGGAGAACTACTAGCTTTTCTGGTCGGCGGAGACGCGGGCGCATCCGCGCACGAAGGTACTCCCCGCCGCCGCTTGGAAGAAGGCTCTGAATGGATACCCCTTCTTTGCTTTGTTCTTCTACTGCGGGCTCTGCCCGCCTTTCTCTGAATTTTTCTGCGACATCATGAATACCTACAGATTCCACCTCCTTGACTTCACCCCCAATGCCGTTCTGACCATGGCAGTTTTCGCACATCTCTACGAAAACTTTGTCGGAGTCCTTCCCAATGTAGCCCTCTTCCGCCACTTCTTCATACCCCGAGTAGAGAGAGGAGAATCTTTATCCGGCGGAATCGCCTGGATCTCAAGGGCCGGCAAGAAGGAAACGTATCTAGAGGGAGAATTCCGCAGCAAGTGGGAGGAGTGGAAGGCAGATTGGTGCTGGATTAACAAGAGCCCGCAGCCATTCACCACCCGGCGCCGAACCCCAGTAGCACGCGACAGCGATTGGAGTGACGTGGCCCCGGAAGATGACAGGCTGAAGATTGCCGTCACCAGGATCCTATGCCTCAGGCTTGTCGGGCTTACTGTAGGCGCCGTTTGCGCAGACTTCCTTCGCCGCCGCATCGCCCCCCTGCAGGAGCGGGGGAGGCCCACTTGGGAGTTCAAGAACGCGGCAGACATCATGAGGCTGCGGCCGGGCCTCAATTACAGCTTCACAGTCCTGGAGCTCAACGCGATGCTTCAGGAGCTCTTCAAGTATGACCCCCAACATCCCGAGGTTTTCAGGTTGCTGGGGGGCGTCATTCCGCTGTGCAACAATTCCTCGCTCGACCGCATCCGTGCAATGATGCCGGATGCGACTCGCATGGGATTGTGCCAACTTGGCACGAGCCTGCAGATGACGTCGTGCAGCAGTTCTTTGATGACTTGGTGGAAGTGCCAATACTCTCCGACGAGAAGGATGGCCTCACCCGCGACACCACGGATGCGGAGATGGCGCTCATTGCCACTAGGCTGGAAGAGGCAGCGGCAGCCGCAACCGCGGGCGAGTTTGGATTCACTGTGGAGGAGGCAGATGCAGCAGAAGCGGCAAGCCGTGCCGAGCGAGGGGAGCCCGCTGGCAAGAAGGAGCTTGCCGGGCGTGGCGCCGAGCCGAGCGAGCCTGCCAAGGACACGAGCGGCTCGTTGGAAATCAACTCCTCTTCCTCCTCATCTTCGGGCGGCTCGCCGCAAGCAAAGCCTCCATCCCCACCAAGAAGGCGTCTCCGCAAGGCCGGTGACGTGGCGGAGCGGCAAGCGGGTCAACAGTCGCCACGCCGCGTGACACGCCCGTTGCCGCGGGAGCGCCTCATGCTGCGACGGCAACTGGAGCGGAGTCTAGCCGGACCACCGCTTTAGTTCCTGCCGCTGCTCACGCCGCGCCGATAGCCGGAGCGGGGTCATCTCAAACCACCGCCACTGCTCCCGCCAAGCGTCCAAGGGAAGCTACTCCTCCGCCTCCTCGCGCCGGGCGCGCGCCGGACTTCGACTTCTCCGCGTTCAGCTCCGACGAGGAAGAAGAAGAAGAGTAAGCTTCTCTTGCTGTACTTGTAGTTCTTTAATCCTTGTTGTTTGTCTTGTATCTCATTTGCTTTTCTCTGAACTTGTTCTTCTTTAGGACTCTGGCCCAGAGAGCGGCAAAGAGGGCCAAGGTCCTGGTTATCATCATCGAGGACGAGCCCACTGCGACAGCAGGTGGCGCGCCCGAGACAACCTTGCCGGACCCGGCGACTTTTCTCCAGAGCAGCCCCCAGCGTAAGTGTATGATTTACTTTCCGCTGCAAGCCGCACACGGTTACTTGTCTTTGCTGATATCTGCTTTGTTGATTTGTGTAGGATCCGAGCAGCCCCACCAGGAGCCAAGGGAGAACTCTCCGGCAAGGGAGGGCTTCCCGGTAAGGGACAAGTCTCCGGCAAGGAAGGGTTCTCCGGCAAGGGACAGCACCAGCGGCCCCCCGACGGCGGAGACCACGACTGCAGAACCTGGTGCAGGTAATCCCCTTGCTTCGAAACTTCCCTTTGGGTTCTTCTTGGGTTTTTGCTGGATTTTGCTTGACTCTTCTCCCCTTGCCGGCTGTCAGACCCATCTGCTGCGGAGCGGATGGAGACCGAGGTCGCCGCCGAAGACATAGCCGGCGCTAGTGATGCCGCTAGCGCAGAGGCCGCCAAGGCTGCCGCCGCAGCAACTGGCGAAGGGTCTGGTGATTGCACTGACGGCCCTGAGGCCGCAGGAGCGCCAGGCGCTACACCGACCACCGACCCGTCCGCCGAAGCCGCAGCGCCAAGCTCCGAGGAGCCCCAGCCGGGCGTCTACTTGAAGGCCGGCGAAGGCGTCTTCATCAACCTCCCCTGGGCGTCAAGCTCCAGGGCGCCGGTCGAGGGGGAGATCTTCGACGGAGAAGTGCTTGCCTCCGCGGGGTTGACGATGGTTGACGCGCCAAGCAGCAGCAGCAACGAGCCCGAAGAAGAGCGGCTGCTGCGGAAGCTGATGTCGCTCTACCGCGCGTGGCAAGCCAAGCTGGAGTCCCGTGAGGCGCTTGTCGCGAAGGCGGGAGCAGACATTGAGAAGCGCGTGGAAGAGCTCGGGGGTTTCCACCGGGAAGCCCTCCGGTCCCTGGCGGAGGAGCGGGAGCAGCTCGCTGAAGCGCAGAAGGCCTTCCTCCTCGAGAAGGCCGAAGCCGAAGAGCGGCAGCGACTTGCCGCTGTGAAGCTAGCCATGGAGGAGGGCGAGCTGGCGCAGCGGAAGGTCAATCTCGACGCCCACGAGGAGGAGCTTGCCGTGCGCGAGGAGAAACTTGGCTGAGCCCTCAAGCAAGCAGAGGACGCTGCCGCCGCCGCCGAGGCCGCCAAGAAGGAGTTGGAGACGAAGGTGGCGCGGCTAGAAGCCGATCTTGCCGAGAAGGGCAAAGAGCTCAGCGCCGCCAAGGTCTCCAACGTGGATCTTGAGTTGAAGCTAACCACTTTGACCAAGACTCTGGACAGCGCCAAGAAGCGGGAGGCGGCCTTGAAGGAGTAAATCAAGGCCGACAAGGCGCTGCTGGAGAGTGCTACCGCCGCCCAGAACGCTTTCAGGGAGACTGTGACGCACTGGACGGAGAGTCTTGTGAATGCCGCCACAGACATCGACAAGGAGCTGGCGCAGCTGGGGATGGAGGATCTCGGGTATCCCTCCGACGAGAACCTCCAACCCAGTGCCAAGCTCATCTTGTTCTTCAAGGGCGTGGCGACAGCCCTCCAGCGACTCCGGGAGAGGATCCCCAAGCAACTTGCTGACGAGTCGCGCAAGATCTGCGCGGGAGCTCTTCAGAAAGTTTTGATGAAGGTGGGCTTCCGCAATCCGGGCCTCTGCCTCACCAACGTCCTCAGGACCTTGCCGCCGGAAGCTGATCTGGAGGAGCTCAAGGCCCTTGTCGCACCCATTGTGGACAAGGTGAGCGGGATCAAGAGGGTCGAAGGCGATCGCGTAGATTAGGCCGCCCATTTCTTCTTTCCTTGTCGCTGTTTATCATGTCATGAAAACAATCTGTTAGAGCTGCGACAAGCTATCTTTGTAATATAACTTTGTTCTGGGCAATGATCGGAACATTATTCCCTTTACTTGATTCCTCCCTTTGTATGTTTTTGCCCTACACTTTTAGGGAACTTGCCGGTGCAGGCACCTTAGCTGTGAGCGCTGAGTGCGGAACATCAGCAGCCTGCTGGCGGTGCCGCTACCGACAAGAAACCTTGTCGCAACTAGTCGCAGCTCACTTAAGTTGCTGAGCGGACTCGAAACAAAGTAAGGGCGCTAGCGGCTCACTTAAGTTGCTGAGCGGACTCGAAACAAAGTAAGGGCGCTAGCAGGTCACTTAAGTTGTTGAGCGGACTCGAAACAAAGTAAGGGCGCAACTAGCTACGAGTTGGTTCCTCCGCCCACAGGTTTTCCATACAAAGTGCGGTCGTTCAAGGGAGATAACTTAAAAAAATTTAAAAATCTGATTGCTCAAACTTTGGCAACTTAGCTTTTCTGTTGTTTGCTTCCCGGCAAGGCGAAACTTTCTTGAACGCCTGGTCCATACCATCGTCTTCTCCTTTCCCCCCAGCAAACTTGTGGGCGAGGGGAACCTTGCTTTCAAAAAGAAAGAACAGACAATACAGATATGGGCCTTTACGGCTCGTTATTGCTTACCGTGGAGTAAGTGCTGCACAAAGTGTCAGATGATATATGCCAAAAAATAAGAAGCATGAAATCGACAAAATGTGCGGAGCACATGAGCTTTACTTATGCACGGGGTCTGCGCCCGGCTTTGTACAAAGGATTACATGCAACAGCGGCAAGACTTGTACAAAAGGTGGTTGCCGGAACAGGTTCCGACAACCGCGCCTTACGGGTAAAACTTACGAAGATGCTCAGTGTTCCAGGAGTTGCTCACCGGAATGCCATCTTCGGTCTCAAGGCGGACAGCGCCAGGCCTAGTGACTCGTTTCACCCGGTAAGGGCCTTCCCACTTCGGCATCAACTTGTTGGAATTCTTGGCGGACTGAACACACCGAAGAACAAGGTCGCCTTCCTCGAGACTTCTGGCATTAACTTTGCGGCTATGGTAGCGGCGCAAAGCTTGCTGGTAGCGAGTAGCTCGCACAGCAGCCTGAAGACGGCCTTCCTCAAGGAGCAGCGTGTCATCTTGACGCAGCTGCTCTTGCTCAAGCTCATCATAAGCGAGCACTCGAGGTGACTCGTATACGAGTTCCGTGGGGATAACTGCCTCTGCTCCATAGACTAGAGCGAAAGGTGTCTGGCCAGTGGCTCGATTTGGCGTCGTCCTGATCGACCAAAGAACCACCGGCAGCTCCTCGATTCAGTTTCTTCCGCACTTGTGCAGCCTGTCGAAAGTCCTAGTCTTGAGCCCGCGCAGCACTTCAGCATTTGCCCTCTCCGCTTGACCGTTGCTTCTCGAGTGAGCAACAGAAGCGAAGCAGACCTTGGCGCCAAGATCTTGGACGTACTGCATGAAGGTGCGGCTTGTAAATTGCGTGCCGTTGTCGGTGATTATCCTATTAGGGATCCCGAAGCGGCAAACAATCAACCTGAAGAACTTGACTACTGACTGTGCTGTCACCTTCCTCACTGGTTCCACATCCGGCCACTTTGTGAACTTGTCGATTGCAACGTACAAGTACTCAAAGCCCCCGACTACTCAGGGAAAGGGGCCGAGGATGTCGAGCCCCTAGACCGAAAATGGCCAGGATAAAGGGATCGTCTAGAGAGCTTGAGCTGGTTGGTGTATCTGCTTGGAATGGAACTGGCATGCTTCACACTTGGTTACTTGTGCAGTTGCATCCTGGAGGGCTGTTGGCCAGAAGAAACCTTGCTGGAAAGCTTTGCCGACAAGTGCTCTTGCGCCAATGTGGTGACCACATATGCCTCCATGTATCTCTGCCAACAGCTTCTGTCCGTCTTCCCGGTGAATACACTTCAATTTCACACCGTTGAGTCTTCTTCTGTACAGTGTCTTGTCGACAAACTGGTACATACTTGACTGCCAGGCTACTCTTTCCGCTTCTTCTTGCTCTTCGGGAAGTTCCCCTGTCTGAAGGAAACGGACAATCTGCTGCGCCCATGCAGGAGCTTGTGGCTCGACAACAAGGACTAAAGGCAAATCTGCGGCTGCGGGAACGCCCGCTTCTATGGCAAGAACCTGCGAGTCTGCCGGAGCTTGACGTTCCCCGGCAAGCTTGCCGGAGCAAAACTTGTTGGGAGCTTCTGCTTCAATGGAACAAACCCTGGGGTTTGCCGGAGCATACTGCTCCTCAGCGCTTTTGGCGTTGATCTTGGGGACTGCTGCGGGAACATCCGCTTCTACACTGAGAACCTGCGGCTCTGCCGGAGCGCGACGTTCCCCGGCAAGCTTGCGGGAGCAAAACTTGTCGGGAGCTTCTGCTTCAACGGAACAAACCCTAGGGCTTACCAGAGCAGACTGCTCCGCAGTGCTCTTGGCGTTGATCTTGGGGACTGCTGCGGGAACATCCGCTTCCACGGCGAGAACCTGCGGCTCTGCCGAAGCGCGACGTTCCCCGGCAAGCTTGCTAGAGAAAAACTTGTCGGGAGCTTCTGCTTCAACGGAACAAACCCTAGGGCTTGCCGGAGCAGACTGCTCCGCAGCGCTCTTGGCATTGATCTTGGGGACCTTCTTGGCGGCGGCTTCGGGAAGCTCTGCCGGCAAATAGTCACCAGAAACCAACTTCCTCTTCTTGCTCTGTCCAGTTGATGACGTTACGGACGGTTGAGTCAGCTTGAGCACAAAGATCCCCGGTTCCACAGGTAATTTAAGTGCGGCGCACTTTGACAGGCCATCTGCAATGGCGTTCTGAGCTCTTGGAACATGTTCCATTTGTAGGCCGTCAAAGTGCTCTTCTAGCTTTCTCACTTTGTCGACGTAAGCTTCCATCAACGGACTCTGATAGTTCTTGTTTACTTGGCAGACGACAAGTTGCGAGTCACCCCTGAGAATGAGCTTCTTGATCCCAAGGTCTGTCGCGATCCTGAGACCGGCAAGCAAGCCCTCATACTCTGCAGTATTGTTTGTTGCTTGCTCCTTGGGAAAGTGCATCTGGACTACGTACTTGAGGTGCTCTCCGGTGGGTGCAACAAGCAGCACACCAGCGCCGGCGCCTTGCAGCGAAAAGGCACCATCAAAGTACATCAGCCACTCTTTGCTTGCTTCCTTGACGGGGATGCTCGTTTCTGGAATTTCTTGATCTGGTGTTGGCGTCCATTCTGCTATGAATTCTGCCAATGCTCTGCTCTGGATAGTTGAAGTACTTTCAAACTTAA
The DNA here is from genome assembly GCF_018294505.1 of Triticum aestivum. NCBI lineage: Eukaryota > Viridiplantae > Streptophyta > Magnoliopsida > Poales > Poaceae > Triticum > Triticum aestivum. Next base: position 637,845,003 of record NC_057812.1, read on the forward strand.
GGCCAAAGCTTGACAGTTCCAGTGCCCACTCAACAATCCTGCCTGTCGCTTCTGGATTCTGTAGTATCCTCTTCAGTGGAAAGCGAGTGACAACTGTGATCTCATGTGCTTGGAAATAATCGCGCAGCTTTATCGAGGCCATGAGAAGGCCGAAAAGCAATTTCTGCACGCCAGAGTACCTTGACCTAGCCCCCTGTAGAAGGGAACTGACAAAGTAAACTGGGCGCTGCACCATCTTCTTCTGTATCTCCTCTCGCATCTGCGCAGATCCATCTTTGTTGGGACCGGAGCTTGCCGGGGAAGCCTCCTGCTTGTCGCTGGATGTGCTTGCCGTGGTTGCGGGCTCGTCATCTGCCTCCCTCTCTGCTACTAACGCAGCACTGACCACTTGATTGGTTGCCGCTATGTACAGCAGCAACTTCTCTTTTGGCTTAGGTGCGACAAGTATTGGAGGGGAGGACAGGTATCTCTTCAAGTCTTGCAGCGCAGCCTCCGCTTCCGGAGTCCATTTCATTGGACCTGCCTTTTTCAAGAATTTGAAAAATGGCAGGGCGCGCTCAGCAGACCTAGAGATAAACCTGCTGAGAGCAGCCACGCAACCGGCAAGTCTTTGTACATCCTTGACGCGCTTTGGTGCTTCAATCTGCTCAATGGCCTTGATCTTGTCGGGATTGGCTTCAATTCCTCGCTGAGACACAAAGAACCCGAGAAGCTTGCTGGAGGGAACTCCAAACACACACTTCTCTGGGTTGAGCTTGAGGCTGATCTTGCGCAGATTTGCAAAGGTCTCGTCTAAATCTTGAATCAGAGTTGCTCTGTCCTTGCTCTTGACCACTATGTCATCCATGTATGCTTCCACATTTCTGTGTATTTGCGGCTCAAGAGCGACATGAACTACCCTTGCAAATGTTGAACCAGCATTTTTTAATCCGAAAGGCATCCGTATGAAGCAATACGTGCCACATGGAGTAATAAATGCGGTCTTCTCCTCATCCTCTTCTGCCATGAAGATCTGATGGTATCCTGAGTATGCGTCAAGAAATGAAAGCAAATCACATCCGGCTGTGGAGTCGACAATCTAGTCAATGCGCGGCAAAGGAAATGGGTCTTTGGGACAAGCTTTGTTAACATCAGTAAAATCGATACAAAGTCTCCATTTCCCGTTTGCCTTGTGAACGACTACAGGATTGGCCAACCACATGGGATGGAGCACTCCTCTGACAAGGCCTGCTGCTTCCAACTTCTTGATCTCTTCAGCAATGAATTCATGGCGCTCCACTGCCTGCTTCCTGACCTTCTGCTTGACGGGCCGCGCATGAGGACAAACGGCAAGGTGGTGCTCAATCACTTTCCTGGGAACACCGGGGATGTCAGACGGTTGCCACGCAAACACGTCGACATTCGCCCGTAGGAAAGCAATGAGCGCGCTTTCCTATTTAGGGTCGAGAGTGGCACTGATGGTGAAGGTACCACCAGTGCCGTCCTCCTTGGTGGACACCTTTTTCGTCTCTGGCGGAGCTGCCATCGTCTTCTTACACTTACCGGTGGAGCTCAATGGTGCGTCCTCGATGGCAGCGCAGCACTCCGAAGAGGTGCGCTTGCCGGAGTGGGCATCAGAACTCTTGCCGGACTTGGTCTTCTTCCCCTCGGGAGCTTCAGCGGCAAGTGACTTGTGATCTGCTGCGGCTGCTGCTTCCCGGTAGATCTTGTCGGCGTAGATAAGAGCATCCTTCTTGTCGCCAGGGACAGAGATGACGCTTATCGGACCTGGCATCTTCAGCATGTTATATGCGTAGTGAGAGGCTGCCATGAACTTGGCGAGTGCTGGACGGCCAAGTATCCCATTTTAGTGCAATGGAATATCGGCAACGTCAAAAGTGACCCTCTCAGTCCTGAAGTTCAGCTCGCTGCCAAATGTTACTGGCACCGTGACTTTCCCCTTTGGCTTGCTCCTTCCCGGATTGATTCCTTGGAATGTGCCGGTCTCTTCGAGCTCACTATCAGGGATCTGCAGTTTCTGGAGTGCAGCGGAGGAGATCAAGTTCAAGCCGGCCCCACCATCAACTAACATCTTGGTGACCTTGAGGTTGCGGATAGTTGGTGAAACCAACATCGGCAAACACCCGACCGCAGTTGTGCGATCAGGGTGGTCCTCAATATCAAAGATGATAGGCGTGCTGGACCATTTCAGAACTTTGCGCGATTTGACAGGTGGTTCCGCTGCATTGACTTCCCGCACCCACTGCTTGAGTTGGCGGTGTGAAGTATGCAGAGAAGCACCGCTGTCAACGCACAAGACCTCTGTGGCTTTCTGGAACTCCTGCTCACTGGTCTGACATCATCCATGTCTTCATCGTCGTCGTCGTCTTCATCGTTGTCGCGGCCGCGGGGAGGTCTGTCTCCTTGCCGCTGCTTAGCCTTGCCGCGGCGTCCTCCCCGGCCGGCACGCTTCTTGCCGGATTCTCCAGCACCTCCTTGGGCCCTCTCCTTGTTGTGTCGCTCGTACTCAGCCTTTTGCTGCTGGACAAGCTGCTCGACCTTCTTGCAGCTCTGGAGGTCATGGCCCTTGGTGCGGTGAATCTTGCAGTATTGCTTGTCGGTGCCGTCTTGCTTGTCGGCGACCGCCACAGCCTGGTAGTTGGTGCACGTGGAAACCTCCTTGCCGGAGCTACCAACTTTGGCCTTCTTGGCGCCACCTTCGTTGCCGGACTGCTCAACGACTAGCACCTCTTTGCCTTTCTTCTTCCTGTTCCGCCGCCGGTTTCTCTTTGCCGGGGCAGTATCTTCGCTGCCAGATCCATCTGCTCCGGTCTTCTCTCCGGGGAGTTTCCTCCCTTCCTCAGCGCGTGCACACTTGTCGGCCAGGGCATACAGCTCACTGACGTCTCTGATCCTGCACATCGCCATCTCCTCCCGCATCCTGCGGTTACGCACGTTCTGATGGAACGCGCTGATGACCGCGGCGGGGTGGACGTCTGGGATGTTATACTGTACACGGCTGAACCTCTGAATGTACTTGCGCAGGGGCTCTCCTTCCTTCTGGGCGAGTAGATGAAGGTCGCTCTCTTGGCCATGAGGTTTGTGGCCGCCTGTAAAGGCACCGACAAACTGATGGCATAGGTCTGCCCAGGAAGATATGGAGTTGTCTGGCAAGTGCATGATCCAGGACCTGACGTTGGGCTTGAGCACCAGCGGGAAGTAGTTGGCAAGGATCTTGTCGTCCCGCCCCCCGGCAGCCTGCACCGCGATGGTGTAGATGCTGAGGAACTCCGACGGATGCATCTTGCCGTCGTACTTCTCTGGTACGTCTGGTTTGAAATTCTTCATACTGGGCCACTGGACTTGCCGCAGCTCACGGGTGAACGCAGGGCAACCTACCGCGTACGATAAGTCGCCTGGTTCCCCTGGCGCATGCATGTCGACAGAGGGCCCAGCGCGCTGGTCTGATTGACGCCGCGCTTCTCTTCAGTGCTCGATGCGAGTACGAGCGTCCTCTTGTTGTCGTTCTTGAATAACTTGGCGCTGATCGCGACGAGCTCGCGAATCTGATGACGCGGTGGAGTCGCTGTCGAGGTGGGTCCGGCGAGTCGGCGATCTTGGCCTTCGGGGCGGAGAGTGCACAGAGGTTGCACCCCCACCGGTCTTGTCTCCACCGGCTCGTGCCTGGCTGACCGGCTACGGCTGCGACATGCTCGGCTGCCGTTGAGTGTCGCCGTTGGCAAAGCCAATGAGACTCTGAATGGTGGCCCTCCAGTCGTCGATCTTGTCCGCTATCGGAGGGTAGTCTAGGAGCAGTTGAGCTCGCGCCAAAGCTTCTGCTGCAGTGGCGGGTGGCGGTGGCGAACGGTGCGAGGAGCGGGATATGCTCGGACTTCTAACTACGTTAGAAGGAGCAGTGTCCCGTCCAGGCGACCGCGTTTCGCTCGCGCCAGCATGTTGGCGTGCATGGTGGTCCTGAGCGCTCCGAGATCCACCAGCTCGATCTTGGTCTAGCAAACGCATGGTACCATGAGTACCATGACGCTATCGGTCCCGCGCCTCCTGAGACAGGCGCGGTGCATGTACGGACGCGGAGGTCTTGGAGTGAGCCCGGTCGTTGTGGGAACCGGCTACGCCGCCGATGGGCAGCGCAGCCTTGTCCTTGGACCTGGCAGCACCGCGAGCTCCCTCGTCGATGGCCGTTCTTCCGCCGGCGTCTGCCCCACCAACCGTTTGCTCCGGCGGTGGTGGGCTCGGCGCGGACGGAGCAGCTGCCTCCGAAACTTTCTTCTTCGGCGGCATGTCGATGAAGATGATGAAGATCTAGCTCGCGAGAACGCCGGATCGGGTTCACACAACCTCGACGCCCCCTACCTGGCGCGCCAAAGATGTCGGGGTACTGATCCACGGGCAGCTATGGGACTAGCGGGCCGGGTCCCTTTCGGTTCGGCGGGGGCGGAGATCGTGCAAAGAGCAAATCGAGGCAATGCACGCGAGTGATTTACCCAGGTTCGGGCCGCACGGATGCGTAAAACCCTACTCCTGCTTTGTGGTTTGTATTGATTTCTTGCTCGGGAGCGCGAAGTGCTACAGTACACTCCAGCAGCTAACGAGACCGAGCGTGAGTGTTTTTTCCCACCCCCTCTACGTTGCACACGGGCCTCCTTTTATATGCTCAAGGGGTCACCAACAGGTGGCAATGGAGGTAAAGGGTAAAAATGGAAAGGTGCTGCAGTAGGTACAGCTACCTGCTACAGTGTATCATACCTAACCATGACGGCTGGGGACAAGGGCAGTAAATGCCCGTCTGTGTCTCCTAAACAGTGCAAAAAGGGACCGCCAGGGATGCCACCGTTCGCCACGATGACGATCTTGTCAGCGCCGCTTGCCACCGCACGCTGCTGGCTGCACAGCCTCCCGCCACGTACGTCTGGAAGGGCCCCAGAGCGACACGTTGGTGGATGCGCTAGAGCGCGGGCCCAGAGAGGTGGCTTGTCGCGGCAAGCGCCTTGCCACTGTCGTTGTCTTGTCGCGTCTGGGAGCTTGTCGCTCACCGGGCCTTGCCGGGACGCGTGGTGCGCCGCGGCAAGTTCCTTGAGGTGCCTTGGTTGGCCTTCCCGGCAAGCTCCTCTTGCCGGGGTCTTGGGATGCTTTTGTTAGCCTTCCCGGCAAGCTCCTCTTGCCGGGGCCTTGTCTTCTTGGCTTGGACACTTTGTTCTTGAATGGCGCCAAAGGAACCACGGAGGACCTTGGCGGTCACCCGGCAAGCCTTGCCGCGGGATGCTGCGACTGCCCGTGCACAAGTTCGGGATACTAGGGTACCCCTATTCTAGTACACCGACACATCCTTAATCTTGTATTCTAAGTACTCTGTGGGTTCCACTGTCACTACAGTAGAGAAAGAAGTATATATTAAATAAGTAATATATAATATAAAAATCTAAAGTTAAAGACAGAATTCGAACTCATGTCATCGCGTTGCGACCATCCGGCACTAACCAGTCCAGCACATTTTTGTTGTAGACCATGCTGCTAATATATCTCCATGTCTACTCTTATACTCCATCCGTTCCTAAATATTTGTATTTTTCCGATTTCAAATGGACTACCACATACGGATGTGTATGTAGACATATTTTAGAGTATAGATTCACTCATTTTGCTCCATATATAGTCACTTGTTGAAATCTCTAAAAAGATAAATATTTAGGAACGAAGGGAGTAGAAAACAGAGTTGGTGATGATGGTGTGCGTGCCATCCTGCAATATAGGCCGTCGGATTTATATCTAACGGATAGGAAGAAAACTATGGAAATTTTGCAAAAATTTACCCACACACCTCTCCACGTTCGCAAATACGGCCTTCCCTCGTTCATCCTTTTCTCTCACAAGATAAACTACTCATACAAATGCATCTTGATTTTATGTGCAACGCACGGGCATCTAGCTAGTTTCTTTTAAAATAGTTACTGTGATAATTGGGTTGAAGTGATATATTTTATGTCTGCCCCGAATGATTTCGGATTCACTAGTAGTAACAAAAAAATGTTGCCTTGTTAATTAACAGAAAACATGGTGAAAACTATCACATGAGGCCGGTAAAAACGAGGCACACTGGGTTCAGCGTCATCGTCACTACAGCTGTGCGCGCACGAGAAGTCTACATATCGAGGGCGCTACTAAGCGAGGCACAGAGACACAATGTTCGAGAGAGAAACCAATTGACAAATTACGATCAGATTGAGTTGTCACCCTTCTGTTGTCATTGTTGGGGTGGGGGGAGGGGGAGGGAGAGAAAGACGTATCGAGAGTGTGCGCGGTAGGCATAGAGGCACAACTAGCGAGTGTGTGTGTATGTGTGTTTGAAAGATGAGTAGATAGATTACTATCAAGATCGAGGTGCCGCCCTACTCCTTCGGTGTCGGGTAGTGTGTGTGCGTGTGTGTGTTTGAGAGAGAAGCCAGTCGATAGATTAGTATCAAGATCGAGGTGTCACCCTACTCCTTCGGTGCTGGGAAGTGTGTGTGTGTGGTTGTGGGTGTGTGTGTCGGGGGCGGGGCGGGGGGGGGGGCAGTGACACTTACAAATCCCTTTTGTTATACAAAACAGAGTTGGTGATGATGGTGTTCCTGCCATCCTGCAATATAGACCATCCGATTTATACCTGACGGATAGGAAGGAAACTGTGGCAATTTTGCAAAAAGATACCCACACCCCTCTCCGAATTTGCAAATAAGGCATTCCCTCGTTCATCCTTTTCTCCCACAAGATAAACTACTCATACAAATGCATCTTGATGTTCAGTGCAACACATGGGCATCTTGCTAGTAGGGAGAAGGAGTTTGTGTGACACATATCTAGCTATATTAAGGGATAGGTAGATAGCATTTGTGCGAGGCGTACTTAAAGCATCACGAAGATAAACAAAATTGTGTGCATGCAAGTGCCGGAAAAAATGAAGCAAGAAACAATGTGTTGGAGAGAGAGAGAGAGCGAAATCTTAAAACAAAAGGTGCTCTGTTGGAATCCCATTGTATGTATTCATATGGTTCTGGAACTCGAATTAACCTTAGGCATATGTGTGAGAGACATTATTATACTTTGAGACATTAGTGGCTGTGAGTGGGCGGAATTAAAGGGGTGGGCATGTTCGACAGAGAGAGCATGTGTGTTTCTGTGTGAGAGACTTGTAGGATGGGGTAGAAAGACGAATTCTAACCTTGACGGAGGGAGAGAAATACACGAAGTGCGCGTGTGTGATTCCGATGACCACAGGGAAATGAGATATGTATGCGTGGATGTGCATCGCTTGAACATAAATCAATATCTACTTCGTATCGTGGCCAAAGGTACAATATCGATTCAACGCTATAAAGATTGGACACTCACATATCACATTTTTTTCTATTTAAATAAACCTTTTAAGTTGTGCATGCCAAAGTTACAGTGATGTTTCTTCAAACAACCAATGTAGCTATCATGTACATGCACCATTGTTACTCTTGCATTCAAAATCATTAGTCTTGGATGATTTAAGGTTTTATTATGAAGTAATATATGTAATATTCATATATGAATTCAACGGGTACGCAATTTATGAAATGGAGGCTATGTAATCATATGAAGTAACACTTTTAAGTAGCGGACTTCTTTTTGTGCGCCTCTACACTAACACGTCAATGCATTATGTTTAAAGTAAATGACCAATTACACTAAATTATCTATTTACATGAGAAATATATAGGCTGAGCATTTGATCCCTTTTTTGTGAACGCGCCACTACACCCGTACGATTGGCCGCGCCCGTGTGAACATCCAAGTTATTGGCACATCATCCCGCGTTATTGTCTTTTTTTCTGGGGTGGACGCATCAGTTATTAACTGCTGACGCGTGCCCCGTGTACATAGTCTCGCATGACCTTCCCGCTAGCATGGTCCAAAATTAGTTGAAACTGGATACGAACGATCCCGTGGGTGGCAAAATCTCCCGCCTCCTTCCAAAATTTCCGCCACCTTAGTCTTTAGCATGCGAAATTCCCCTTTTTTCCTTGGTGCACGGAGACCAACATTTACAATACTGCCCTCATCTACATAATAGGTCGGGGCTGCTTTGGTAACTTCCGGATCCCCCCACTACATGGCACCCCCATTTCCTCTCCCCCTCATGCAAAAACACTAACTCCAAAGCACCAGAGCATCTCACATCACGCCGTCCGTACTTCATCGGCCTTTCTCCCCTCCCCTCTCGAAACCCTAGACTGCTCATCCAACAGCGTACCAGAGCCCATTCACTGCCAGCGGCGTCCACCTCGTCGGATCTGCTTCTGTGGCCGCATCTACCCCTCCCACCTCCCCTAGAAACAAGTAGACTGCTCATCCACCACTGTACCACAGCCCATTTAGTGCCGGCCTTGTCCACGGCGCCGGATCTGCTTCACGGGTACTCTCGTCAACCGCAGCGCATCTGCAGCGACTCATTCGTACTCCCCACCGGAGACGCTTCGTCCACACCCCGCCGGAGCCGCCCCACCGACGCCTCTGATCCTCTTCGCCGACACCTTCCTCAACCCTACTGGAGCCGCTTCACCGACAACATCGTCAACCCCACCAGAGTAGCTTCGCCTATACCATTTTCAACCCTACCAGGGCCGCTTTGCCAACTCACAAGTTCACGGCCTCAGATCCGCTTCCTCGCACCTCATCCAACCTACCGGAGCAGCTTCTGACGCCCCGTCCATGGCCGCAGATCTGCATCGTCGACACCATCCTTAACCCAACCACCAGAGCAGCTTCACCTACGCCCTCGTCCACTGCCACAGATCCGCTTCGCCCACACCGTAGTCCACCCTACCGGAGCAGCTCCACAAAGACCCTACTCAACGGTTCTAGATCTCCTTACCGGACCCCGACAGCCAGCGCAGCGTCATCACCCTTGACGTTTCTAACCTGATTCCCACCGTCTGGAAAGATGCCAAGCACCTGCCACGGCCTAAGTACTTGTCACCTTTAAACCCGTCCAGCATCACCTGCCCGATGTACTTCAAATATACTAACAGGTCGCTTTTACCTATTATGCAGCTGGCAAAGACTACAAGGACGATGTTTCTTCTGGATCTAACAGCTTGGCCAACGAAGATCCTGGACCGAGGCATTGCTATGATCTTGTAAGCGTGTCTCTCTCTTGTATTGTTCTGTGCCTGCCAGCGTGCTTTGCTAGGATTTTCGACCAGTAATCCCTTTGTGCAGACAATGATTTCTACTACTGGCTGCTAAATTAGATATGTAGATGTCATACATGATACTACCTCGTACCTCCGTTCCTAAATATAAGTCTTTCTAGAGATTCCAATATAGGCTACATACGGAGCAAAATGAGTGAATCTACACTCGAAAATGCATTACATCTGTATGTGGTCCATACTGGAATCTCTAAATAGACATATATTTAGGAACAGAGGCAGTACATTACACAAAATCTTAGGTGGCATGTAGGAATTCCAGTACACTACATTAGGCTCCCTTAGAGTGCCTGCTAGTCCAGCACACAGAGTCATAGCTAGTTTATGCTACGCACACAATCATTAATTGGTGGTTTAAATATGCGCAAGGGATATGCAATGTATTATCATGTAGAGATGTATGAAATTAGCCGTGCCAACTTGCAGATTGGGTTACACAATGAAAAAGTATAAGATCTATGTGGCAATTTCATGGAACATCGCAAAAAAAGGAGAGCCAGGGGTGAGCCTATACAGTGTGCTATGGTACGTCACTCCTCCATTGCAATTATCGTGACATGTTATTTGTATGTCAGTTCTATTGGCCAAGTTTCTTAGGGACAGTTATTACGAGTTATCCTAAGAAAATAAGCACCTGTGAATATAAGCTCCATGTAATAAGCCAACCAGTTATTTTCATTGCGTTTTCAGCTTATCCTTGGTATGATATGTGAAAAGTCTAGATTGCATTATATTTTTTCATTTTGCTGCCCATATGAAAATTAATTTGACTCGCAAACATCACAAATTGAAACTAGTGCAGTAATTAATATGATAGGAAAACAGACCATCACTATTTTCTCAAAATGCAAATACAAAGATACCATCTACTTGGCACAATCTACTTTGGTCAATGTTTTCCATAGAGATCCCATTGCCTAATTTAAACGAAAAACACATGACCCACATTTAAATGAAGAACAATTATTTATTGAAATTCAATGGTCCAAGTGGCTGGTTATTATCATATAGCAGCACCACCTGAAAGCATCATATAGCAGCAGCAATAGCTCATAGCAACTCATCATACAGCAGCAGCAGCTCATAGCAACTCATCATACAGCAGCAGCAGCAACAGTATGCAATTCATCATATACCAGTAGCAGCTCATAACAATTCATCATATAGCAGCAGCAGGAGCAGCTCATAGCAATTCATCATATAGCAGCAGCAGGAGCAGCTCATAGCAATTCATCATATAGCATCAGCAGGAGCAGCTCATAGCAATTCATCATACAGCAGCAGCAGGAGTAGCTTATCGCAACTCATCATATAGTAGCAGCAGCTCATAGGAATTCATCATATAGCAACAGCAGCTCATAGCAATTCATCATATAGCAGCAACAGGAGCAGCTCATCGCAATGCATCATATAGCAGAAGCAGAAGCAGCTCATAGCAATTCATCGTATAGTGGATCAGAAGGAAAATATGGCAAAAAATCAGAGGAGATCCTCACCTTGTTGGATGAGATCATCCTTCAACAGCACCTCAAGGCCACGGCCTGGGAGGTGGGGAGGGGGAATAAGGTGCCTTCTGCCATAGTGTGGCATCCGCCGTAGTTGTGCAGCGCCTGCCGGAGTAGTGCGTTGGATGAACCATGGTGGAGAAGCTGCTGGAGACCATGAGAATGAGGGGCGGCACCAGAGGGAGGAGCAGCCAGGGAGATTTGCCCCTACCCGCCAGCCATGTAGCCTATGTTGGGGAACGTAGCAGAAATTCAAAATTTTCCTACATGTCACCAAGATCTATCTATGGAGAAACCAGCAATGAGGGGAAGGAGAGTGCATCTACATACCCTTGTAGATCGCTAAGAGGAAGCATTCAAGAGAACGGGGTTGAAGGAGTCGTACTCGTCGTGATCCAAATCACCGGAGATCCTAGTGCCGAACGGACGGCACCTCCGCGTTCAACACACGTACAGCCCGATGACGTCTCCCATGCCTTGATCCAGCAAGGAGATAGGGAGAGGTTGAGGAAGACTCCATCCAGCAGCAGCACAACGGCGTGGTGGTGGTGGAGGAGCGTGGTACTCCAGCAGGGCTTCGGCAAGCACCGCAAGAGACGAGGAGGGAAGAGGTAGGGTTGCGCCAGGGAGAGATCAAATCATATATCTTGCAACCCTCATAACCTCAAGTATATATAGGGGAAGGTGAGGGGCTGCGCCCCCACCTAGGGTTCCCTCCCTAGGGGTGGCGGCAGCCCCCAAAAACCCATCTAGGGTGCGGCCAGGTGGAGGGGGAGAGGGAGGCGCGCCAGGGTGGGCCTTAGGGCCCATCTACCCTAGGGTTTGCCCCCTTCCCCTCTTCCTTGAGCTTTGGGCCTTGGTGGGGGGCGCACCAGCCCACCTAGGGCTGGTCCCCTCCCACACTTGGCCCATGCAGCCCTCCGGGGCTGGTGGACCCCCGGGACCCTGCCGGTGGTCCCGGTACGTTACCGATAATCCCTGAAACTTTTCCGGTGACCAAAACAGGACTTCCCATATATAAATCTTTACCTCCAGACCATTCCGGAACTCCTCGTGATGTCCGGGATCTCATCCGGGACTCCGAACAACATTCCGTAACCACATACAAACTTCCTTTATTACCCTAGCGTCATCAAACCTTAAGTGTGTAGACCCTACGGGTTCGGGAACCATGCAGACATGACCGAGACGTTCTCTGGTCAATAACCAACAGCGGGATCTGGATACCCATGTTGGCTCCCACATGCTCCACGATGATCTCATCGGATGAACCACGATGGCAAGGACTTAATCAATCCCGTATACAATTCCCTTTGTCTATCGGTACGATACTTGCCCGAGATTCGATCGTCGGTATCCCGATACCTTGTTCAATCTCGTTACCGGCAAGTCTCTTTACTCGTTCCGTAACACATCATCCCATGATCAACTCCTTGATCACATTGTGCACATTATGATGATGTCCTACCGAGTGGGCCTAGAGATACCTCTTAGTTTACACGGAGTGACAAATCCCAGTCTTGATTCGTGCCAACCCAACAGACACTTTTGGAGATACCTGTAGTGTACCTTTATAGCCACCCAGTTACGTTGTGACGTTTGGCACACCCAAAGCACTCCTACGGTATCCGGGAGTTGCACAATCTCATGGTCTAAGGAAATGATACTTGACATTAGAAAAGCTTTAGCATACGAACTACATGATCTTGTGCTAGGCTTAGGATTGGGTCTTATCCATCACATCATTCTCCTAATGATGTGATCTCGTTATCAATGACATCCAATGTCCATGGTCAGGAAACCGTAACCATTTGTTGATCAACGAGCTAGTCAACTAGAGGCTTACTAGGGACATGGTGTTGTCTATGTATCCACACATGTATCTGAGTTTCCTATCAATACAATTCTAGCATGGATAATAAAGGATTATCATGAACAAGGAAATATAATAATAATCAATTTATTATTGCCTCTAGGGCATATTTCCAACAGTCTCTCACTTGCACTAGAGTCAATAATCCAGTTCACATCGATATGTGATTAACACTCAAGGTCACATCCCCATGTGACTAACACCCAAAGAGTTTACTAGAGTCAATAATCTAGTTCACATTACCATGTGATTAACACTCGATGAGTTCTGGGTTTGATCATGTTACGCTTGTGAGAGATGTTATAGTCAACGGGTCTGAATCTTTTAGATCCGTGTGTGCTTTACAAATCTCTATGTCATCTCCTAGATGCAGCTACCACGTTCTATTTGGAGCTATTCCAAATAACTGTTCTACTATACGAATCCAGTTTACTACTAAGAATAATCTGGATTAGTGTCAAAGTTTGCATCGGCGTAACCCTTTACGACGAACTCTTTTACCACCTCCATAATCGAGAAAATTCCTTAGTCCACTAGTTACTAAGGATAACTTTGACCGCTGTCCTGTGATCCATTCTTGGATCACTCTTGTACCCCTTGACTGACTCATGGCAAGGCACATTTTAGGTGAGGTACATAGCATAGCATACTGTAGAGCCTATGTCTTAAGCATAGGGGACGACCTTCGTCCTTTCTCTCTATTCTGCCGTGGTCGAGCTTTAAGTCTTAACTTCATACCTTACAACTCAGGCAAGAACTCCTTCTTTGACTGATCCATCTTGAACACCTTCAAGATCATGTCAAGGTATGTGCTCATTTGAAAGTACCATTAAGCGTTTTGATCTATCCTTATAGATCTTGATGCTCAATGTTCAAGTAGCTTAATCCAGGCTTTCCATTGAAAAAAACTTTCCAAATAACCCTATATGCTTTCCAGAAATTCTACGTCATTTCTGATCAACAATATGTCAACAACATATATTCATCAGAAATTCTATAGTGCTCCCACTCACTTCTTTGGAAATACAAGTTTCTCATAAACTTTGTATAAACCCAAGATCTTTGATCATCATCAAAGCATACATTCCAACTCCGAGATGCTTACTACAGTCCTCAGAAGGATTGCTGGAGCTTTGCATACTTATTAGCATCTTTCAGGATTGACAAAACCTTCCGGTTGTATCACATACAACCTTTCCTCAAGAAAATCATTGAGGAAACAATGTTTTGACATCCTATCTGCAAGATTTCATAAATAATGCAGTAATCGCTAATATAATTCCAACAGACTCTTAGCATTGCTATGAGTGAGAAAGTCTCATCGTAGTCAACTCCTTGAACTTGTCGGAAAACATCTTAACGACAAGTCGGGCTTTCTTAATGGTGATACTTGCCATCATTGTCCGTCTTCCTTTTAAAATCCATCTATACTCAACAGCCTTACGACCATCGAGCCGTTCCGCCAAAGTCTACACTTTGTTTTCATACATGGATCCTCTCTCGGATTTTATGGCCTCGAGCCATTTATCGAAATCCGGGCCCACCATCGCTTCTCCATAGCTCGTAGGTTCATTGTTGTCTAGCAACATGACTTTCAAGACAGGATTACATACCACTCTGAAGTAGCACGCATCCTTGTCATCCCACGAGGTTTGGTAGTGACTTGATCTGAAGTTTCATGATCACTATCATAAGCTTCCACTTCAATTGGTGTAGGTGCCACGGGAACAACTCCTTGTTCCTTGTCACACACTAGTTGAAGTGATGGTTCAATAACTTCATCAAGTCTCCACCATCCTCCCACTCAATTATTTCGAGAGATACTTTTCCTCGAGAAAGGACCCGATTCCAGAAACAATCCCTTATTACTTTCAGATCTGAGACAGGAGGTATACCCAACTGTTTTGGGTGTCCTATGAAGATGCATTTATCCGCTTTGGGTTCGAGCTTATCAGCCTAAAACTTTTCCACATAAGCGTCGCAGCCCCAAACTTTTAAGAAATGACAGCTTAGGTTTCTCTAAACCATACGGTGTCATCTCATCGGAATTATGTGGTGCCCTATTTAAAGTGAATGTGGTTGTCTCTAATGCCTAACCCATAAACTATCATGGTAATTCGATAAGAGACATCATGGTATGCATCATATCCAATAGGGTGCAGTTATGATGTTCGGACACACCATCACACTATGGTGTTCCAGGCTGTATTTGTTTTGAAACAATTTCCACAATGTCTTAATTCTCTGCCAAACTCGTAATTAAGATATTCATCTCTATGATCATATCATAGATCTTTTATCCTCTTGTCACGACGATCTTTCAACTTCACCCTGAAATTACTTGAACCTTTCAATAATTCAGACTCGTGATTCATCAAGTAAATATACTCAACATCTACTCAAATCATCTGTGAAGTAAGAACATAACGATATCCACTACACGCCTCAGCACTCATTGGACTGCATACATCAAAATGTATTACTTCCAACAAGTTGCTTTCTAGTTCCATTTTACTGAAACCGAGGCTTTCAGTCATCTTGCCCATGTGGTATGATTTGCATGTCTCAAGTGATTCAAAATCAAGTGAGTCCAAATGGTCCATTTGCATGGAGTTTCTTCATGCATATACACCAATAGACATGGTTCACATGTCTCAAACTTTTCAAAAACGAGTGAGCCCAAAGATCCATCAACATGGAGCTTCTTCATGCGTTTTATACCGATATGACTTAAGTAGCAGTGCCACAAGTAGGTGGTACTATCATTACTATCTTATATCTTTTGGCATGAACATGTGTATCACTACGATCGAGATTCAATAAACCATTCATTTTAGGTGCAAGACCATTGAAGGTATTATTCAAATAAACAGAGTAACCATTATTCTCCTTAAATGAATAACCGTATCGCGATAGACATAATCCAATCATGTCTATGCTCAACGCAAACACCAAATAACAATTATTCAGGTTTTAATACCAATCTCGATGGTAGAGAGAGCGTACGATATTTGATCAACCTTGGAAATACTTCCAACACATATCGTCATCTCACCTTTTAGCTAGTCTCCGTTTATTCCGTAGCCTTTTGTTTCGAGTTACTAACACTAAGCAACCGAACCGGTATCTAATACCCTGGTGCTACTAGGAGTACTAGTAAAGTACACATCAACACAATGTATATCCAATATACTTCTATCGACCTTGCCAGCCTTCTAATCTACCAAGTATCTAGGGTAATTCTGCTCCAGTGGTTGTTCCCCTTATTACAGAAGCACTTAGTCTCGGGTTTGGGTTCAACCTTGGGTTTCTTCACTAGAGCAGCAGCTGAATTGCCGTTTCATGAAGTATCCCTTCTTGCCCTTGCCCTTCTTGAAACTAGTGGTTTCACCAACCATCAACGATTGATGCTCCCTTTTGATTTCTACTTTTGCGGTGTCACGAATAGCTCAAGGATCATCATATATGTCCCTAATATATTATAGTTCATCACGAAGCTCTAGTAGCTTGGTGGTAATGACTTCGGAGAACTATCACTATTTCATCTGGAAGATCAACTCCCACTCGATTCAAGCGATTGTTGTACTCAGACAATCTGAGCACAAGCTCAACAATTGAGCTTTTCTCCCTTAGTTTGCAGGTTAAGAAAATCGTCGGAGGTCTTATACCTCTTGACGTGGGCACGAGCCTGAAATGCCAATTTCAGCCCTCGAAACATCTCATATGTTTCGCGATGTTTCAAAACGTCTTCGGTGCCTCAACTCTAAACCGTTTAACTGAACTATCACGTAGTTATCAAAATGTGTATGTCAGATGTTCGCAACATCCACAGACGATGTTAGAGGTTCAGCACACTGAGCGGTGCATTAAGGACATAAACCTTCTATGAAGCAATGAGGACAATCCTCAGTTTACAGACCTAGTCCGCATAATTGCTACTATCAACTTTCAACTAAATTTTCTCTAGGAACATATCTAAACAATAGAACTATAGCGTGAGCTACGAGATAATTTGCAAAGTCCTTTTGACTATGTTCAGGATAATTAAGTTCATCTTATGAACTCCCACTCAGATAGACATCCCTCTAGTCATCTAAGTGATTACATGATCCGAGTCAACTAGGTCGTGTCCGATCATCACGTGAGATGGACTAGTCAACATCGGTGAACATCTTCATGTTGATCGTATCTACCATACGACTCATGCTCGACCTTTCGGTCTCTTGTGTTCCGAGGCCATGTGTGTACATGCTAGGCTCATCAAGTCAACCTAAGTGTTTTGCATGTGTTCCGAGGCCATGTCTGTACATGCTAGGCTCATCAACACCCGTTGTATTCGAACGTAAGAATCTATTACACCCGATCATCACGTGGTGCTTCAAAACGACGAACTTTCGCAATGGTGCATAGTTAGGGGGAACACTTTCTTGAAATTTGAATGAGGGATCATCTTATTTACTACCGTCGTTCTAAGCAAATAAGATGTATAAACATGATAAACATCACATGCAATCAAATAGTGACATGATATGGCCAATATCATATTGCTCCTTTTGATCTCCATCTTCGGGGCTCCATGATCATCATCGTCACCGGCATGACACCATGATCTCCATCATCGTGTCTTCATGAAGTTGTCTCGCCAACTATTACTTCTACTACTACAGCTAACGGTTAGCAATAAAGTAAAGTAATTACATGACGTTTATGTTGACACGCAGGTCATAAATAAATTAAGACAACTCCTATGGCTCCTGCCGGTTGTCATACTCATCGACATGCAAGTCATGATTCCTATTACAAGAACATGATCAATCTCATACATCACATATCATTCATCACATTCTTCTTGGCTATATCACATCACATAGCATATCCTGCAAAAACAAGTTAGACTTCGTCTAATTGTTGTTTGCATGTTTTACGTGGCTGCTATGGGTTTCTAGCAAGAACGTTTCTTACCTACGCAAAAACCACAACGTGATATGCCAATTGCTATTTACCCTTCATAAGGACCCTTTTCATCGAATCCGATCCGACTAAAGTGGGAGAGACAGACACCCGCCAGCCACCTTATGCAACTAGTGCATGTCAGTCGGTGGAACCGGTCTCACGTAAGCATACGTGTAATGTTGGTCCAGGCCGCTTCATCCTACAATGCCGCCGAATCAAGATTGGACTAGTAACGGTAAGCATATTGAACAAAATCAACGCCCACAACTACTTTGTGTTCTACTCGTGCATAGTAACTACGCATAGACCTAGCTCATGATGCCACTGTTGGGGAACGTAGCAGAAATTCAAAATTTTCCTACGTGTCACCAAGATCTATCTATGGAGAAACCAGCAACGAGGGGAAGGAGAGTGCATCTACATACCCTTGTAGATCGCTAAGCGTAAGCGTTCAAGAGAACGGGGTTGAAGGAGTCATACTCGTCGTGATCCAAATCACCGGAGATCTTAGTGCCGAACGGACGGCACCTCCCCGTTCAACACACGTACAGCCCGATGACGTCTCCCATGCCTTGATCTAGCAAGGAGAGAGGGAGAGGTTGAGGAAGACTCCATCCAGCAGCAGCACAACGGCGTGGTGGTGGTGGAGGAGCGTGGTACTCCAGCAGGGCTTCGCCAAGCACCGCAAGAGACGAGGAGGGAAGGGGTAGGGCTGCGCCAGGGAGAGATCAAATCATATATCTTGCAACCCTCATAACCTCAAGTATATATAGGGGAAGGGGAGGGGCTGCGCCCCCACCTAGGGTTCCCTCCCTAGGGGTGGCGGCAGCCCCCAAAAACCCATCTAGGGTGCGGCCAGGTGGAGGGGGAGAGGGAGGCGCACCAGGGTGGGCCTTAGGGCCCATCTGCCCTAGGGTTTGCCCCCTTCCCCTCATCCTTGAGCCTTGGGCCTTGGTGGGGGGTGCACCAGCCCACCTGGGGCTGGTCCCCTCCCACACTTGGCCCATGCAGCCCTCCGGGGCTGGTGGCCCCACTTGGTGGACCCCCGGGACCCTCCCGGTGGTCCCGGTACGTTACCGATAAACCCCGAAACTTTTCCGGTGACCAAAACAGGACTTCCCATATATAAATCTTTACCTCCGGACCATTCCGGAACTCCTCGTGACGTCCGGGATCTCATCCGGGACTCCGAACAACATTCGGTAACCTACGGGTTCGGGAACCATGCAGACATGACCGAGACGTTCTTCGGTCAATAACCAACAGCGGGATCTGGATACCCATGTTGGCTCCCACATGCTCCATGATGATCTCATCAGATGAACCATGATGTCAAGGACTTAATCAATCCCGTATACAATTCCCTTTGTCTATCGGTACAATACTTGCCCGAGATTCGATCGTTGGTATCCCGATACCTTGTTCAATCTCGTTACCGACAAGTCTCTTTACTCGTTCCGTAACACATCATCCCGTGATCAACTCCTTGATCACATTGTGCACATTATGATGATGTCCTACCGAGTGGGCCCAGAGATACCTCTCCGTTTACACGGAGTGACAAATCCCAGTCTTGATTCGTGCCAATCCAACAGACACTTTCGGAGATACCTGTAGTGTACCTTTATAGCCACCCAGTTACGTTGTGACGTTTGGCACACCCAAAGCACTCCTACGGTATCCGGGAGTTGCACAATCTCATGGTCTAAGGAAATGATACTTGACATTAGAAAAGCTTTAGCATACGAACAACATGATCATGTGCTAGGCTTAGGATTGGGTCTTGTCCATCACATCATTCTCCTAATGATGTGATCCTGTTATCAATGACATCCTATGTCCATGGTCAGGAAACCGTAACCATCTATTGATCAACGAGCTAGTCAACTAGAGGCTTACTAGGGACATGGTGTTGTCTATGTATCCACACATGTATCTGAGTTTCCTATCAATACAATTCTAGCATGGATAATAAACGATTATCATGAACAAGGAAATATAATAATAATCAATTTATTATTGCCTCTAGGGCATATTTCCAACAGCCTAGATAGACAGAGCATCATCGAGGACCAGGCCAGATGGGACCAGTGGCGACGGCTTGCTGGAGGAACCCGAGTGCTGCATGCAGGGGATTGAGGTAGAGGCAAAGGGGAGACGAGATGCAAGCGGGCAGGGCAATGAACCCTTGCGTGTCTGTTTTTACTTGAGGGTGAGGTGTGAAGCAGGCGTCACTAGTTGCATTTTGAGTGTAATATAGGAAGACAACAGAGTCATTTCACTATTCCCCTCCCCTTCAATTTTTAGTGAGGTTCTACCCGAAACACCCCCCTCCAAAGCAAAATTAGTTAAGCCCAAGCCCATAACTCAAAAATGACTTCTTTACATCTTTTATGGCTTATTTTGACAATAAGCCCTGAAAAGGCGGAATAGAACTGGCCCTTAACCTGCAATTCAATTGTGCGTGCAATGATGAATCACTCCTTCCTGCTATAGTGTACATTTAGGCATCATCATACATGGCATAACCTAATACATGTGCATTCCATTGTAGAATCTGGAATATGCAATGTTTATGTTAGTTCATATGTTGCACATGATGTTTAAATGCCCCTTAAATCTGGTCATTCAAGTGACGGTCTTTAAGCCTCCTTCTTTGCTTCTTTTCTTGATATGTAAGATTTGCTCACACATTTGTTCAATTGCTTGTTTGCACCAGCCAGCCATACTAGGAATGTTTGCTTTGATTACTTGTTGTTCTTGACCTAACATTCTAACAGAGCTTGTCAACGATTTAAACACTAAGGGCTGCTGTAGTGGGGCCTTTTCTAACTCATAGGTGACATAAAGGTTTGGCTGTACACTAAAGTAGGCTCTCCAAGAGTACCTGGAGATCCAGTTCAAAGGTATGCCTAGTTTTTAAATAGTGCACACATAGTAAATGCTCATTTCATTGTGTGCAAGTGCAAGAGATGCGGCATGTTTCATTATGTGGTGTTGTTTTGTTATAATCTCATCCTTTTGTGTTCACAGACTGGAAAGTATGCATATTTATCTTCCAAGGAGACGAGTAACTAGTTTGTGTCACCTTGCAGAGGGGGTGCAATGAAGATAAGATTGAGGATTTCCAAGTACAATATGTTAGGAAGGAGCCTTGCAAGAGAAGTAGGAGACGCGCTGAGCCTCTTCAACCTATTAAGGTAAGTCACTATATCCAACTCAACAGTTCAATTCCTTGTTTGTTTCGGGCATAGTTAATTTGCTCTTTTCAATTGCTTTATTTCTCCTCAGTTAATGAGATGCCCAAAGAATGATGCCTGATGTTGGGTACTTGTTTAACTATTAGTTGACATAATTAAAGGCCTTACCATTTAATTACTCTGCCAAAGTGTGCCTGAAGCTTTAAAGTCCATTAACCAACTATTATTGAATGAGGCTCACAATCTAGTTTATACTAGGCTAATGATTGCATAGTTTTGCTTGTAGTAGTATGTTTGTATGAAATCCTCTCATGTTCATTATGCTCCCTAAGACTTTAATTGAGCTACAGAATGGCCAACTGCTTGCTTACTTCTACACAACGTGCTGTCTAAATTTGTAACTTGTCTGTGTTTTGGATTGGGCCCCAACATCATGCTCCTCTGGTGAGCTAAGAGAGATTTCTGTATGCAGGCTGCACAGACTACCTTTTTTGTAATTTTTAAAATATCACCTACTTATGCTTCATGATGTGTAACATTATTGTTAGTCATGTTTTTCCATGTACATAATAGTCTGTCTTGGTCGCTTCACTAATGTAACTATATTTTTTCCCTAGTCATGTGTACTTACAGAAACATTTCAAGATGAAGTGACATCAACACAAAGATCTGCGAGTAGTGCGGGGCATAGCCGTTACCGAATGATTATGGATTGGAATTGGAATGTGCTGATGTTCTCGAGCATCAACTAGAGGTGGCAAGACAACGTGTACATGATTCTGAATGTACAATCAACAAGTTGAGACTGGACATGCAGGTATTATATGCAGGAGTAAAAAAATGAAAAAAGACACTGAGGTGACAACGAAGGAATTGGAGATTTTGCAGACTGAAATTTCTGCTATCTAAATCCGGCCAATCCTATTTTCTAAAGAGATTATAGTTCAAATGGTAAGTTATGTTGATGCGCATCTGATACGTCTCCAACGTATCTATAATAATTTTGATTGCTCCATGCTATATTATCTACTGTTTTGGACTATATTGGGCTTTATTTTCCACTTTTATATTATTTTTGGGACTAACCTATTAACCGGAGGCCCAGCCCAGAATTTCTGTTTTTTTTGCCTATTTCAGTGTTTCGAAGAAACGGAATATCAAACGGAGTCCAAACGGAATAATCCTTTCTGGAACGTGATTTTCTTCCCGAATATGACCCAGGAGACTTGGACCCTATGCCAAGGAAGCTTCGAGGTGGGCACGAGGTAGGGGGCGCGCCCTACACCCCCAAGTGCGCCCCCACCCTCATGGGCCCACCAAAGCTCCACTGACGTACTTCTTCCTCCTATATATACCCATGTACCCCCAAATGAACAGATACGGAGCCAAAAACCTAATTCCACCGCTGCAACTTTCTGTATCCACGAGATCCCATCTTGGGGCCTGTTCCGGAGCTCCGCCGGAGAGGGCCGTCATCACGGAGGGCTTCTACATCATCATAGCCTCTCCGATGAAGTGTGAGTAGTTTACCTCAGACCTTTGGGTCCATAGTTATTAGCTAGATGGCTTCTTCTCTCTTTTTGGATCTCAATACAATGTTCTCCCCCTCTCTTGTGGAGATCTATTCGATGTAATCTTCTTCTTTTTGCGGTGTGTTTGTTGAGACTAATGAATTGTGGGTTTATGATCAAGTCTATCTATGAATAATATTTGAATCTTCTCTGAATTCTTTTATGTATGATTGGTTATCTTTGCAAGTCTCTTCGAATTATCCATTTGGTTTGGCCAACTAGATTGGTAGTTCTTGCCATGGGGGAAGTTCTTAGCTTTGGGTTCGATGTTGCGATGTCCTTTCCCAGTGACAGAAGGGGCAGCAAGGCACGTATTGTATCGTTGCCATCGAGGATAACAAGATGGGGTTTATTTTCTATTGCATGAATTTATGTCTCTACATCATGTCATCTTGCTTAAAGCGTTACTCTGTTTTTAACTTAATACTCTAGATGCATGCTGGATAGCGGTCGATGAGTGGAGTAATAGTAGTAGATGCAGAATCGTTTCGATCTACTTATCACGGACGTGATGCCTATATATGTGATCATGCCTAGATATTCGCATAACTATGCTCAATTCTGTCAATTGCTCAACAGTAATTTGTTCACCCACCGTAGAATACTTATGCTCTTGAGATAAGCCACTAGTGAAACCTATGGCCCCCGGGTCTATTCTCATCATATCAATCTCCATCACTTTAATCTTGCTTTGCTTTTTACTTTGCCTTTTACTTTTTACTTTGCATCTCTATACCAAAAATACCAAAAATATTATCTCTATCAGATCTCACTCTCGTAAGTAACCATGAAGGGATTGACAACCCCTAATCACGTTGGTTGCGAGTAGCTATCATTTTGTGCAGGTACGAGGGACTTGAGCGTGGCCTCCTACTGGATTGATACCTTGGTTCTCAAAAACTGAGGGAAATACTTATGCTACTCTGCTGCATCATCCTCTCCTCTTCGGGGAAAACCAACACAAGCTCAAGAGGTAGCAAGAAGAATTTCTGGCGTCGTTGCTGGGGAGTCTACGCAAAAAGTCAACATACAAAGTACCCATCACAATCCCTATCTCTTGCATTACATTAGTTGCCATTTGCCTCTCATTTTCCTCTCCCCCACTTCACCCTTGCCGTTTTATTCGCCCTCTCTTTCTCCTTCTCCTTCTCCTTCTCCTTCTCCTTCTCCATTTGCCTTTTTCTTGCTTGCCTTTTGTTTGCTCATGTGTTGGATTGCTTGTTTGTCGCGATGGCTCAATATACTACCAAATTGTGTGACTTCACCAATACCAACAATAATGATTTCCTTAGCACTCTGATTGCTCCTCTTGCCAATACTGAATCTTGTGAAATCAATACTGCTTTGTTGAATCTTGTTATGAAAGATCAATTCGCCGGCCTTCCTAGTAAAGATGCCGCTACTCATCTCAATAGCTTCGTTGATTTATGTGATATGCAAAAGAAAAAAGGTGCCAATAATGATGTCCTTAAATTGAAGCTATTTCCTTTTTCGCTTAGAGATCGTTCTAAAGCTTGGTTTTCGTCTTTGCCTAAAAATAGTATTGATTATTGGAACAAGTGCAAAGATGCTTTTATCTCTAAGTATTTTCATCCCGCTAAGATCATCTCTCTTAGAAATGATATTATGAATTTTAAGCAACTTGATCATGAACATGTTGCACAAGCTTGGGAGAGAATGAAATTAATGATACGTAATTGCCCTACTCATGGTTTGAATTTGTGGATGATTATACAAAAATTTATGCCGGATTGAATTTTGCTTCTAGAAATCTTTTAGATTCGGCTGCGGGAGGCACTTTATGGAAATCACTTTAGGAGATGCTACTAAGCTCCTAGATAATATTATGGTTAATTATTCTCAATGGCATACTGAAAGATCTTCTAATAAAAAAGTGCATGCGATAGAAGAAATCAATGTTTTGAGTGGAAAGATGGATGAACTTATGAAATTATTTGCTACTAAGAGTGTTTCTTCTGATCCTAATGATATGCCTTTGTCTACTTTGATTGAGAATAACAATGAATGTATGGATGTGAATTTTGTTGGTAGGAATAATTTTGGTAACAACGCGTATAGAGGGAATTTTAATCCTAGGCCATATCCTAGTAATCCTTCTAATAATTATGGAAATTCCTACAAGAACTCTTATGGAAATTATAATAAGATGCCCTCTGAATTTGAGAATAGTGTTAAAGAGTTTATGAATTCACAAAAGAATTTTAATGCTTTGCTTGAAGAGAAATTGCTTAAAGTTGATGATTTGGCTAGGAACGTTGATATAATTTCTCTTGAGGTTGATTATTTAAAGCTTAGATCTATTCCTCCTAAGCATGATATCAATGAGTCTCTCCAAGCTATGAGAATTTCCATTGATGAGTGCAAGGAAAGAACCGCTAGGATGCGTGCTTCCAGAGATGCCTTTATTAAAGCGTGTTCTTCCAATTCCTATGAAAATCAAGATGAAGATCTAAAAGTTATTGATGTGTCCCCTATCAAATCTTTGTTTTGCAATATGAATCTTGATGAAACTGAATACGATCTTGCTTTACCTAGAAGGTGTTCTAAAAATTCAGAGTATTTAGATCTTTATGATGAAATTGATGAAAGTGGGATTGAAAGAAATAAAACTCTAGATGTTATATTGGATTTCAAGGAATTTAATTATGAAAGTTGCTCTTTGATTGATTGTATTTCCTTGTTGCAATCCATGGTAAATTCTCCACATGCTTATAGTCAAAAGAAAGCCTTCACCGAACATATTGTTGATGCCTTGATGCAATCTTATGAAGAAAAACTTGAGTCGAAAGTTTCTATCCCTAGAAAACTCTATGATGAGTGGGAACCAACCATTAAAATTAAAATTAAAGATCATGAGTTTTATTCTTTGTGTGATTTGGGTGCTAGTGTCTCCACTATCCCCAAAACTTTGTGTGATTTGCTAGATTTCCGCGATCTTGATGATTGCTCTTTAAACTTACATCTCGCGGATTCTACTATTAAGAAACCTATGGGAAGGATTAATGATGTTCTTATTGTTGCAAATAGGAATTATGTGCCCGTAGATTTCATTGTCCTTGATATAGATTGCAATCCTTCTTGCCCTATTATTCTTGGTAGACCTTCCCTTAGAACGGTTGGTGCGATTATTGATATGAAGGAAGGGAATATTAGATTCCAATTTCCATTAAAAAAGGGCATGGAACTATTTCCAAGAAAGAAAATGAAATTTCCATATAAAACTATCATGAGAGCCACTTATGGATTGCCTTCCAAAGATGGCAATACCAAGATCTATCCTCGCTTTTATGCCTAGCTAGGGGCGTTAAATGATAGCGCTTGTTGGGAGGCAACCCAATTTTATTTTTAGTTTTTTGTGTTTTTCTTCTGATAGGGAATAAATAACCCATCTACCTTCTGTTTGGATGTGGTTTTGTGTTTTAATTAGTGTTTGTGCCAAGCTAGACCTATTGGATCTTCTTGGACGATAGTTATTTGATCTTGCTGTAATTTCCAGAAACTTTGCGTTCAGTGGACGAATTGTTAAAAATCACGAGAACGTGATAAAATACTGATTCCAATTGTTTGTGTTCAATAAAAAAAATCTAGGTCGTGTAATTTTGGTAGAATTTTTTAGTTTCCAGAAGTTTGCGTTAGTTACAGATTACTACAGACTGTTCTGTTTTTGATAGATTCTGTTTTTCGTGTGTTGTTTGCTTATTTTGATGAGTCTATGGTTAGTAAAATAGTTTATAATACATAGAGAAGTTGGAATACTGTAGGTTTAACACCAATATAAATAAAGAATGAGTTCAATATAGTACCTTGAAGTAGTCTTTTGTTTTCTTTCTTTAACAGAGCTCACGAGATTTCTATTGAGTTTTGTGTTGTGAAGTTTTCAAGTTTTGGGTGAATTATTTTGATGGATTATGGAACAAGGAGTGGCAAGAGCCTAAGCTTGGGGATGCCCATGGCACCCCCAAGATAATCCAAGGACACCAAAAAGTCAAAGCTTGGGGATGCCCCGGAAGGCATCCCCTCTTTCGTCCACTTCCATCGATAATTTACTTGGAGCTATATTTTTATTCACCAACATGATATGTGTTTTGCTTGGAGTGTCTTGTATTATTTGTTTCTTTGTTTGTTAGTGTGCCACAATCATCCTTTCTGTACACACCTTTTGAGAGAGCCATACATGAATTGGAATTTGATAGAATACTCTATGTGCTTCACTTATATCTTTTGAGCTATGTAGTTTTGCTCTATGTGCTTCACTTATATCTTTTGAGCGTTATAATTTTGCTCTATGTGCTTCACTTAGATCTTTTAGAGCACGGTGGTGGTTTGTTTTAAATAAACTATTGATCTCTCATGCTTCACTTAAATTATTTTGAGAGTCTTAATAGCATGGTAATTTGCTTAATAATAATATGCTTGGTATTCAAGATTTGTGAAACTTTCTTTTGAGTGCGTTGAATACTAAGAGAAGATTGAAGCATGATAATTGTTTTGAGATATGGAGGTGATAATATTAGAGTCATGCTAGTTTAGTAGTTGTGAATTTAAAGAATACTTGTGTTAAAGTTTGTGATTCACGTAGCATGCACGTATGGTGAACCGTTATGTGATGAAGTCGGAGCATGATTTATTTATTGATTGTCTTCCTTATGAGTGGCGGTCGGGGACGAGCGATGGTCTTTTCCTACCAATATATCCCCCTAGGAGCATGCGCGTAATACTTTGCTTTGATAACTTCTAGATTTTTGCAATAAGTATATGAGTTCTTTATGACTAATGTTGAGTCCATGGATTATACGCACTTTTCCCATCCTTCCACCATTGCTAGCCTCTCTAATACCGCGCACCTTTCGCCGGTATCATACACCCACCATATACCTTCCTCAAAACAGCCACCATACCTACCTATCATGGCATTTCCATAGCCATTCCGAGATATATTGCCATGCAACTTTCCACCGTTCCGTTTATTATGACACGTTCCATTATTGTCATATTGCTAGCATGATCATGTAGTTGACATCGTATTTGTGGCAAAGCCACTGTTCATAATTATTTCATACATGTCACTCTTGATTCATTGCATATCCCGGTACACCGCCGGAGGCATTCATATAGAGTCATATTTGTTCTAAGTATCGAGTTGTAATTGTTGAGTTGTAAGAAAAATAAAAGTGTGATGATCATCATTTTTTAGAGCATTGTCCCAAGTGAGGAAAGAATGATGGAGACTATGATTCCCCCATAAGTCGGGATGAGACTCCGAACGAAAAATAATAATAAAAAGAGGCCATGAAAAAAGGGGAAAAGGCCCAAACAAAAAATGAGAGAAAAAGAGAGAAGGGACAATGTTACTATCCTTTTACCACACTTGTGCTTCAAAGTAGCACCATGATCTTCATGATAGAGAGTCTCTCGTTATGTCACTTTCATATACTAGTGGGAAGTTTTCATTATAGAACTTGGCTTGTATATTCCAATGATGGGCTTCCTCAAAATTGCCCTAGGTCTTCGTGAGCAAGCGAGTTGGATGCACACCCACTTAGTTTCTTTTGATGACTTTCATATACTTATAGCTCTAGTGCATCCGTTGCATGGCAATCCCTACTCACTCACATTGATATCTATTGATGGGCATCTCCATAGCCCGTTGATACGCCTAGTTGATGTGAGACTATCTTCCCCTCCTTTTTGTCTTCTCCACAACCCTCCTTTTGTTCCACCTATAGTGCTATATCCATGGCTCACGCTCATGTATTGCGTGAAGATCGATTTTTTTGAAAATGTTAAAGTATGAAACAATTGCTTGGCTTGTCATCGGGGTTGTGCATGATTTAAATACTTTGTGTGGTGAAGATAGAGCATAGCCAGACTATATGATTTTGTAGGGATAACTTTCTTTAGCCATGTTATTTTGAGAAGACATAACTGCTTTATTAGTATGCTTGAAGTATTATTATTCTTTATGTCAATATGAACTTTTGTCTTGAATCTTTCTAATCAGAATATTCACACCACAATTAAGAAATTTTGCATTGAAATTATGCCAAGTAGCACTCCGCATCAAAAATTCTCTTTTTATCATTTACCTACTCGAGGACGAGCAGGAATTAAGCTTGGGGATGCCTGATACGTCTCCAACGTATCTATAATTTTTGATTGCTCCATGCTATATTATCTACTGTTTTGGACTATATTGGGCTTTATTTTCCACTTTTATATTATTTTTGGGACTAACCTATTAACCGGAGGCCCATCCCAGAATTGCTGTTTTTTGTCTATTTCAGTGTTTCGAAGAAACGGAATATCAAACGGAGTCCAAACGGAATAATCCTTTCTGGAACGTGATTTTCTTCCCGAATATGACCCAGGAGACTTGGACCCTATGCCAAGGAAGCTTCGAGGTGGGCACGAGGTAGGGGGGCGCGCCCTACACCCCCAGGCATGCCCCCACCCTCGTGGGCCCACCGAAGCTCCACCGACGTACTTCTTCCTCCTATATATACCCACGTATCCCCAAACGAACAGATACGGAGCCAAAAACCTAATTCCACCGCCGCAACATTCTGTATCCACGAGATCCCATCTTGGGGCCTGTTCCGGAGCTCCGCCGGAGAGGGCCGTCATCACGGAGGGCTTCTACATCATCATAGCCTCTCCGATGAAGTGTGAGTAGTTTACCTCAGACCTTTGGGTCCATCGTTATTAGCTAGATGGCTTCTTCTCTCTTTTTGGATCTCAATACAATGTTCTCCCCCTCTCTTGTGGAGATCTACTCGATGTAATCTTCTTCTTTTTGCGGTGTGTTTGTTGAGACCGATGAATTGTGGGTTTATGATCAAGTCTATCTATGAATAATATTTGAATCTTCTCTGAATTCTTTTATGTATGATTGGTTATCTTTGCAAGTCTCTTCGAATTATCCGTTTGGTTTGGCCAACTAGATTGGTAGTTCTTGCCATGGGGGAAGTGCTTAGCTTTGGGCGATCTTGCGGTGTCCTTTCCCAGTGACAGAAGGGGCAGCAAGGCACGTATTGTATCGTTGCCATCGAGGATAACAAGATGGGGTTTATTTTCTATTGCATGAATTTATCTCTCTACATCATGTCATCTTGCTTAAAGCGTTACTCTGTTTTTAACTTAATACTCTAGATGCATGCTAGATAGCGGTCGATGAGTGGAGTAATAGTAGTAGATGCAGAATCGTTTCGATCTACTTGTCACAGACGTGATGCCTATATACATGATCATGCCTAGATATTCTCATAACTATGCTCAATTGTGTCAATTGCTCAACAGTAATTTGTTCACCCACCGTAGAATACTTATGCTCTTGAGAGAAGCCACTAGTGAAACCTATGGCCCCCGGGTCTATTCTCATCATATCAATCTCCATCACTTTAATCTTACTTTGCTTTTTACTTTGCCTTTTACTTTTTACTTTGCATCTCTATACCAAAAATACCAAAAATATTATCTCTATCAGATCTCACTCTCGTAAGTGACCGTGAAGGGATTGACAACCCCTAATCGCGGTGGTTGCGAGTAGCTGTCATTTTGTGCAGGTAGGAGGGACTTGAGCGTGGCCTCCTACAGGATTGATACCTTGGTTCTCAAAAACTGAGGGAAATACTTACGCTACTATGCTGCATCATCCTCTCCTCTTCGGGGAAAACCAACGCAAGCTCAAGAGGTAGCAGCGTCCATGATGTATGAGCTGTATGTAATTTGCTGTTTGTGTATGCTTTATTATCACTGGTGCCGAACCATAATGCCCAGTGGGTATAATCGGCTGTAATTTCTTTATTGTATAGTGTAGGATTATTCTATGTTTCTATGCTTCAGTCTCTTTATTGTATAGTGTATGTCTTTTAGAGGTGATAGTATAGAGTAGGATAATTCTTTGAATATGCTATATCGTTCAATCGGGTGCCAACTCGCCCAAACGTTGTAGTGACCATGGCCCTCCACAGGTCGTACGTTCCATGGGCCATCTACGGGATGGACGATCCTTGGCCGTCTGTGGTCGTCGGATTCGTGGGCCTTCTATGGGCTGTCGGGTCCGTGGGCATTCTATCGGCTGTCGGATCCATGGGCCTTCCATGGGCCAGCGGATGCATGGGCCTTCTATGGGTCATCGGGTCAATGGGCCTTCCGTGGGTCATTGGGTCAATGTGCCTTCTATGGGCCGTCTGATCTATGGGCCTTGTACGGGCCGTATAAGGGGCCGTAAACGGGCTAGAGTGGAAATCGCACATTTTATGGGCTGACCATAATGCGCCGTTAAATGGCCGTATTTGATGATGATATGAAAATGGCCCAACAGATTAACGGGCCACAAACGGGCCGACTGTATCCACGGGCTGAATTTGGCCCACAAGCAGAAAAGGCCTGTAACGGGCTGTAAGTAAACGAATGCTGGAAATGAGCCCAAGAATAAATGGGCCCTGAGAAGGCCGAAAGATAACATGGGCTGGAAACGGCCCAACGGTATAATGGGTCGTTAAAGGGTATAAAGTGGTACACTATTCATCACGAGCCAGTTTTACCATAGGCCGTTAACGGGCCGAGGGTTACTAAGGGCCTCAGATGGGCCAAAAGACGCCATGGGCCATACATGGGCCGGAAATAAAAAATGGGCTGGAATTATATTGGACGGCCCAGATGACGCTACTGGGCCAAATTCGGATAGGCCGTAAACGGGCCCTGGGTTAGCGGACTGTAAATGGGCTATATGCAAACTGGCCATTAACAGGCTTGCCGTGGGCCGGCCCGCCACCTTTTGACCAAGTCAAACGGGCCAGCCTTTTCTTAGGAATGGGCCTTTGTTAGGCCGTGCCACGTGTCAACGTATCATAGGCGCTTTGGGTCCAATGAGTGGATGACATCGTCCCAACGGTGAGCCGACACGTGTTTCCTCCAGCCAATGATGATTTTACACGTGGAAAATCCCCATTGGTCGGGGCTGTTAACGGGTTATTGGATCCAAAACCGGACTCGATAGCTTAACGATGTTCCGTTATGGTGGATGCCACGTGTCGGTCACCCTTGACGAAAGCACTTCTGTGACGCGCGATTTATCGTCATGGAAGTGGACACTTCTGTGATGATAATTTTGCTAATGTCATGGAACACTTCTACGACAGCACATGTATGACTATCTTGATTCTGTCATAAATTTGTCATGGATGTACATGCATGACAGAAAACGGGACCTACTGTGACAAACATGTATCATCACGGAAGTGTATTTTTTTGTAGTGATATTACATACACTGGCCGTCAAAATTGGCCACCAGTGCAAATAAACGCGTCAGCAAAACAAGAGCATAACTGAAACAATTTCAGAAGAGCTCAAGAAACATTATCCTGGGTATCCACCATGCTGGCAATAAGCTTAGCAAGCTTATTAGCTTTGTCCTGTTTGGCGCTAAAATCCTCCAACACTTGTTGTTGCACCAGAAAGTATGCATTTGAATGCTCCAAGGACTTCCGCAGTCCTTCCAGTTCTTGTCGCAGCACAGCTGATTGATGTCTTTCAGCTTGTAGTTGAGACTCAAGAAACTAAACTGATTCAGACAGTGAGTTTGAATAGCTTGTGCAAGCGGTAGTGGCCAGTAACTCGAACACTAAACCAAGACATGACTTTGGGGTTGTCTCACTGTCTTCAAGATAGTCTTCCTTAGCTGTTTTATCAGCTTTGTTGGAGATCAACAAGGATGTCTCACTATCCCGAACCTTATCTTCATTACTTCCTTTACCATTGCTTAATAAGGCACTCTTCCCCAATATTCTGTCAGCATTCTAAAAGAAGAAAAAAGCAGACACATAATAGGTTTAGCATGTACTAGTATATGAAACTCATTTCGGTGAACCAGTTCATCTGTAAGGTGGACATGATTAAACTACCAAGTCTTCTATTGCCAATTACTAGTACATAATAAAAACATCAAACAAACATATATCTATGTCCTATGGTCACTGCATTGTCTTGCCAAATCAAAATAGATACACGGTTCAAATCATATCAGTTCAAGACAAAGCAGCAGTGAAAGAATACAAAGCGTGGGAAACTACACGACATAACAAGATTTCAGACGGGTACCACAGGTCTATATGTAGAACAACACTATTGGCTCTATTGTGATGATAGTAATGTGCATGATATGAGAAGTCAATTGTATACACAATTAAAATTGAAATCAACAGAGCTATTGATAAGAGCAAACCTATTAAAGAAACATGCGTGAACATACATGATGTGCCATTGGAGTTTCGATTGGATCATTCAATTTAAAAATAAGTTTGTATGGGTAAATACAATGATACAAGAGAAAAGCAGTATGCACGATAGTAATGGAATCTTAAATTAGAACAGTTGTTCTTCATGTTTAAGCACTTGTTCTACATGTACAGAGTACAGTAAGACGCAAGAATATAGTACTTAATCATAGAAAATGAGCTCATAGACCTTACCACATTCTTGGTTCGGGACCAGTACAGAAGATGGTGTTCCCAGTCATCGTCCAGTAAATGTGTCTCAGGAGAACGTAAGGGAATTTGATGAGTTTATTTGCTGGTGAAGTACATTTTTCTTCAGGTAATTCTGATACTGCCACCAAGCATTCTTGATGATAGCAGAGGTATTAGCACAGGTTACCTCATCTAGAGATTCCAAATAGGTCCTTCTCTATAGAGAAAATGGGAAAAAAATTTGTATTATAACCATCATGGAGGTAGGATGTATGGGACAAAGAAAAGTAATTGCCATGAATAACATTACTTACACATAACTCCTACACAAACACCTGTAACTGGCATTTTCCTTCATCTTCAGTATAATATTTCCAAGATGGGAAGATACGCACATAGGATTTAACAACATCAAATGCGATAGATGCTAAACTACGACTGGTTGGTTGTGCTTCCTCCACACGAATAGGTGTACTAAATGGTGGAGTTGGGGTTCGCCGTGGTAGTACTGGCCCTTTGTGCACTGGAGCTGCCTTACTAACTGCTCTTGTTTGGGAGCTCTGTGGTGGAGATGGTGCTGTGTCAATAGGAACTTGGTTACTATCTACTGGGGTTGGGGTTAGATTTGGCGAAGCTGGTTCTCTGTCCATCGCAGTAGGGGTACAATCTGCGAGAGTCTAGGTTATGTGTGGTAGGGCTGGTTCTCGTGCATGTACAACTGGGGTGCTATCTCCACCAAGAGGTAGCACTGTTTTATTTGAAGACCGTTGTCAGTGTCAAAACCGGCGGATCTCGTGTAGGGGGTCCCGAACTATGTGTCTAGGAGGATGGTAACAGGAGACAAGGGACACGATGTTTTTACCCAGGTTTGGGCCCTCTCGATGGAGGTAAAACCCTACTCCTACTTGATTAATATTGATGATATGGGTAGTAAAGAGTAGATCTACCACGAGATCAGGGAGGCTAAACCCTAGAAGCTATCCTATGGTATGTTTGTTGTTGTTGTTGTTGTCCTACGGACTAAACCCTCCGGTTTATATAGACACCGGAGGGGGCTAGGGTTACACAAAGTCGGTTACAAGGAAGGAGATCTACATATCCGTATTGCCAAGCTTGCCTTCCACGCCAAGGAAAGTCCCATCCGGACACGGGACGAAGTCTTCAATCTTGTATCTTCATAGTCCATCAGTCCGGCCAAAGGTTATAGTCCGGCTGTCCGGATACCCCCTAATCTAGGACTCCCTCAGTAGCCCCTGAACCAGGCTTCAATGACGATGAGTCCGGCGCGCAGATTGTCTTCGGCATTGCAAGGCGGGTTCCTCCTCCGAATACTTCATAGAAGATTTTGAACACGAGGATCGTGTCCGGCTCTGCAAAACAAGTTCCACATACCACCATAGAGAGAATAACATTTCCACGAATCCAATCTGCTGACGTATCCTGTAATGTGACATCACACCACAGCCAAGCCCTTATGCGAACCGTTTTTTACAGCCAACCTCAGCACGTTTTGCGAGGCGGTTTCCTTGGCACGTCTTGTCGAAGGAGATATCGTGTCCCCTTATCATGGGATTCGCATCAATACGGACATGGGTAACCCAACCGTGCCATCAATTACAGCGCTTGGGGGACGAGCGGGTTTTACCTGGCTGGTGGGGATGCATAGTTTCGTCCGCCCATATAAAGGGATAAGGATTCACCTTTTCCATCCACACATTCTTCCTCCTTTGCTCATTCATTCTCGCACACTCGAGCTCCAGCGCCCAAGCCCACATTTTATTCCTCATCCTTCTCCAACCATGTCCGGAGCGGGAGGCAAGTGGATGGTCTCCTCCGTCACGGAGGGACACATCAAAAAGCTGAGGGGAGCCGAATACTTGTCGGCGGACATCACGCATCGGCTCCCAAATGCGGGGTAGTTCATCCCCACCCCCAGGCCCCACGAGAGGGTAGTGTATCTCACCCATTTCCTCCATGGACTAGGATTCCCTCTCCACTCATTCGTCCGGGGGCTCATGTTCTACTACGGCCTGGATTTCCATGATCTGGCCCTGAACTTCATCCTCAACATCTCGGTGTTTATCATCGTGTGTGAGGCCTTCCTCCGCATCAAGCCCCACTTCGGCCTATGGCTGAAGACTTTTAATGTCAAACCGAAAGTGGTGTGCGGCCAGTAGGCGGAGTGTGGAGGCGCCATGGTGGGCAAGATGCCTAACGCCACATGGCTCGAGGGCTCCTACGTGGAGACCATAAAGGGGTGGCAATCGGGGTGGTTCTACATCACCGAGCCGCGTGACCCCGAATGGGCAGCGGCCCCCGAGTTCCGATCCGGAATCCCCACGCGGCTCACCTCCTAGAAAGAGAAGGGCCTGCCCTGGGGTAGTCCAGGAGAGCTGACCAGACTCCAAACCTGTGTCGAAAACATGGTGAGCATGAAGCTCAATATCGTCAATATAGTCCAGGTCATGCTCATCCGCCGGATCCTTCCGTGTCAACGACGGGCATTCAATTTGTGGGAGCTCGACCCGGCCCAGCACCAGACTCTGAGCGAGCTCTTCGACACAACACACGAGGATGCTTGGAAGGTGCTTTTCAAGGGTGCCAAGGTTCCCCCTCCCCTTACCGAGGATCGCGGATTCAGCGCGAAGCGCCAAGCCAGCGCGGTAAGCTATTTTACCTCTCATAAGGTATTCATTCTTCATAGTTTAATCATATGCGGGGTCTAAGCTCCCATACCTTTGACAGGACTGCCAGGAGACAGCCGGACAGATTGACTGTCCGGCTCATTTGCCCGAAGGCCTAGCAGACGCTCGCTTAGCGGAGCTGCTGGTTCCGGCACCTTACGTGGTGCTGGAGAAGAAGGCCAAGAAGAAGGCCACGGGAACCCGAAAGAGTTCCCGGTGCCCGGTGGTGTCGGACTCATCGTCCGATGACTCCGAGGCGCACTCCTCCCATGAAGATGAGGAGGAGGAAAAAGAGGCTTCTTCCCCTCTAGCATTGGGAGAAAAGAAAAGGAAGGCCGCCCCAACTGGGGAGGCCGGAGGGTCCAAGAAGGGAAGGACCCTTCCTCCAGACTACTCCACCAACACCGCCGACAACGAAGACGAGTGGCCACCCAGGGCCAAGCCCCTGGCGAAGTCGTAAGTATTTGGACACCAGAGTGTCTCATAGTGTTCCTTTATTGCACAGCTTCTCCTGACGCCGAATATAATCATGCAGTCCGCCCCGAGCCCGCGTTGATGTATCATCGAGCGGTTCCTTGGATTCGTCGGATGTGAATAGCTTTTCACTTCCGACCGCCTCCTCTCCTTGCCCCACGGACAACGACGAGGTATTGTCTCAAGGGATTCCAAATCGAGGGGAGGTAGTCCTGGGGGTGCCTCAAGGCGACATCCCGGACTCCAGGCGCAAAGGGAGCAAGGCTCCCAAGGGCTCCAAGTCCGGCCCTCAGCCAAACATCGCGCCGGAACCTATAGTGGTTCCGGAATCCGGCAGGCGGCCCCCCGCTAGGTAGGGCAAGCCTACCGAGCCGGTGACCTCCGTCCAACCGGAGGCACCGGATAATTTGCTGGAGGTGCTTAACGGTGCCTCCATCGACGAGGAGCACCGCACTATTATGAGTGCGGTGATCCAGAAAGTTCAGTCCGCCAAAAGCGGACTGTCTGAAGCCTGTGCCAGCCTTCTAATAGGCTTTGAAGTATGTACTTAAAATGTATGAAAATATTACCGCATAGACAGTAGCCCCCGATGCGCTGTTTGGTGTTCACAAAGAAAAGCCAAATAGAGGATCTAAGAATATCCGCAGGAGTCTAACATAAGTATGTCGATATGCGTAAGCAGGCTTCATTGCTGTCTTCCGCCGCACTGACTGTGGAGGTTGGTGTGCTGAAGCAGAACCTCGAGCGGTCCAAGAAAGAGCTCGGCCTTGCCAAGAAGCAGATCGAGGAGAACCAAGGTAAGTAATGCCTTGTCTATGTGTGTATATATAAAAAAGATGCAGTTGCAAAAATGATAGGATCGTTATTGATGTGCTAGGGGCCATGACCGATGTGGCGACCCTGAAGCAAGCGCTTACCGAGACCAAAAACAAGGCGGCCACGGAGCGCACTGAGCGGGAGAAACATGAGGCACGGGTTGGCGACGTGCACTAAGAGCTCCATGCTCTGGTGAATAAGCATGAGACTTTGGAGCTTGACTCGAAGACACAAGGGTCCGAGCTCGCTGCGGCCCTCGAAAGTGCCAAGTTTGCCAAGGCTGAAGCCCAAAAAGCCCTCCAGGAAATTGAGGCGATGAAGAAGATAGCGGCGGGTAAGGCATTCATTATGCAAAGCAAGCACGTGAAAGTGAATTACTTGTTACTTACCCGAGTCCGGAGCTCTCCAGGAGCATTCACAGATTTGCCCTGCAGCGTGTCAGATACCGCCACATACTACCGGGCCAAGGAAGGGAGCTCGACGGAGAAGGTGTTCTGGTCCTGGTCTCAGTATGCTGAGACCGGACACCCAGTGCCCTTGAGCGACCAGCTGAAGCAATTGGTCGAGCTCCATAAGGTGGCCGAACAGGCAATGAAGGGTCTTATAGTCCGGCTATGGCCTGGAGAGGCCATACCTGGGAGCTACTTCGGGCTGGTGAGGCGGATGGCGGATGCCTGTTCGTGGCTTGAAGTCATCAAGCGCTCCGTCTATATCGAGGGCTCCCGCAGGGCGCTTGCCCGTGTGAAAGTACACTGGGGCAAAATGGACGCGAAGAAGCTGGTGAAGGACGGACCACCGCAGGGCAAGGAGCATCGCCACCCCGAGATGTACTATGAGGGCGTCCTGAAGGGTGCCCGCCTTATGGCGGATGAGTGTTCCAAGGATGTAATTTTTGAGTAAACTTGCTCGTGTGATCCTATATGTATGAAAACTTGTTTCATATGCTCTATGCAATGCTTGTTTGAATTTAAAATATTACCTTCTGTGCGGCTGTTTATCAAATCTGAGAGATGGCCAGTCGTCGGCTTCTGCCCCCATGCCACGAGTGCTGGGGTGTTCGGGATAAACCTGAGCACTCTTTTTCCCATTCTTGGGCCCTTCGAGGGAGGTGCTCGGCGCAATGAACAAGGCAATCGGACTATAATGCTTTATCACGCTCACTTAGATAGAGAATTCTATAATTTTTATTTTGGAGAAGCCCCTAGTATTTGGAAGACCGAGTTCGGGGCGCTATACACGCCTAAGCCAGACAAATCCGACTCCTCGCCCAAAGCGGCATAAGTCTTTAGGGACTCGAAACCTCTTGAACAGCGACCAGCTCTCGCCTTATCATGACAGTCAGTTTTAGCTTTCTCTACTAAGGTGCTTAGCCCAGCTGAACCGGGGCACAATCGCAGTAGTTCTCCTAGTGCTACCTTAGCCGATATAGCGGAACGTAAGGTACCAAAACATGGGAGCCGGGCAAACCCAACTATTGACCCAAGACATGATTCGGAGCTGATGCATATAATGCTATAAGTTCGGGGTGCCGCACTTGTGAAAGTGTTCGGACTTCTCACGCCGTATTATGGGGTGCTTAAGCCCCTGGCGTATTGGCCGTACCAAAGTGTGCGGGTGCTGAATGTCATGAATGAACATATATATATATATAAAAGGGTAAGGAATAGAGAATGCAATAATAGGCTGAAGCTATGCATTGTTTATTCAGAAAGATGTATTAATAGCAGAACGATACAAATAGAGCGATAAGCAAAAAATGGGACTATTTGATGTGTCCCCTCCAGGTGCAAGCTGCGGAATGGTATTTAAAGCAGGTATTTCGCTCGTTATAGAGACCACCTAGGAATTCCATAGTCTCACATAGCTTTTCTCCCTCCCTAGCTGTTGTATCGTGTGTACGGTGATTGTACTGCCGAACAGGGCTTCCGGAAAGTAAAGTCCTGAGAGTAAGAAAAAATGACAAGATCGGGAGCCCCTAGTGCGGTTGAGCCGCATTATGGGGCGTGTCGTGGGTGTGCCCCTCCCCCTGTGCCCATGGTATTTTCAGAGCGTAATTATGTACACGTAGCACGGATTTTGCCGTATCGCTGGGGCTGGGGTTGGGGCCGCATTGCTACGCTTTCTTGGAACGTGCCAGGCGGTCTTGTTGTAGATTACTTCGAGCGCGCTTGACGGTGTCCGGATGTTTTGTCGCCGGACTGGAGAAGTGCCTTGAGAGGCTGCTTTGTACTTCCGCTGCAAGGGCCGCCGTGTGCTCCTCCGTTCGGAGAGAGCGCTTAGTGTTTCCATTGACTGTGATGACTCCCCGAGGTCCTGGCATCTTGAGCTTGAGGTATGAATAGTGCGGCACCGCATTGAACTTTGCAAATGCGGTTCGCCCGGGCAGTGCATGATAGCCACTGCGGAACGGGACTATATCGAAGAATAACTCCTCGCTTCGGAAATTATCCGGGGATCAGAAGACCACTTCTAGTGTGAGTGAGCCTGTGCAATGGGCCTCTACACCTGGTATGACGCCCTTAAAGGTCGTTTTTGTGGGTTTAATCCTTGAGGGATCTATGCCCATTTTGCGCACTGTATCCTGATAAAGCAGGTTCAGGCTGCTACCGCCGTCCATAAGGACTCGAGTGAGGTGAAATCCGTCAATGATTGGGTCTAGAACCAATGCGGCAAATCCGCCATGGCGGATACTAGTGGGGTGGTCCCTACGATCGAAAGTGATCAGGCAGGAGGACCATGGGTTGAACTTTGGGGCGACTGGCTCCAACGCGTATACGTCCCTTAACGCACGCTTCCGCTCCCTCTTGGGGATGTGGGTTGCGTATATCATGTTCACCGTCCACACTTGTGGGGGGAAACCCTTCTTTCCTCTGTTGTTCGGCAGCCGGGGCTCCTCCTCGTTGTCGCTATGTATCCCCTTGTCTTTGTTTTCGGCATTTAACTTGCCGTCCTGCTTGAACACCCAACAATCCCTGTTGGTGTGGTTGGCTGGCTTGTCGGGGGTGCCATGTATCTCACACGAGCGGTCGAGTATACGGTCCAAACTGGACGGGCCCGGAGTGCTTCTTTTGAATGGCTTTTTCCGCTAACTGGGCTTAGAGCCTCTCAATCCGGCATTAACTGCCGTATCCTCAGTATTGTCGCTGTTAATGCGGCGCTTATGTTTGTTGCGACGTGACCTGCCATTGCTGCCCTTGGTATTCGAATTACCAGGGCTCTTTGACATGTTATTGTTGCGAGCGAGCCAGCTGTCTTCTCCCGCGCAAAAGCGGGTCATGAGTGTCGTGAGGGCTGCCATAGATTTCGGCTTTTCCTGTCCAAGGTGCCGGGCAAGCCACTCGTCGCGGATGTTATGCTTCAAAGCCGCTAGGGCCTCTGCATCTGGACAGTCGACGATTTGATTTTTCTTGGTTAGGAATCGTGTCCAGAATTGTCTGGCCGATTCCCCTGGCTGTTGAATTATGTGGCTCAGGTCATCGGCGTCTGGTGGTCGCACATAGGTGCCCTGGAAGTTGTCGAGGAATGCGGCTTCCAGGTCTTCCCAACAACCAATGGATTCTGCTGGCAAGTTGTTGAGCCAATGCCGGGCTGGTCCTTTAAGCTTGAGTGGGAGGTATTTGATGGCGTGTAGATCGTCGCCACGGGCCATGTGGATATGAAGGAGATAGTCCTCGATCCATACCGCGGGATCTGTCGTACCATCATATGATTCGATATTCACGGGTTTGAAACCCTCTGGGATTTGATGATCCATTACTTCATCTATGAAGCATAGTGGGTGTGCGGCGCCTCTATACTGGGCTATATCATGACGCAGCTCGAATGAGTTTTGTCTATTGTGTTCGGCCCGGCTAGATTTACTTTTGCTGTATCCGGCGTGACCGTTATCGTCTCGTGTCGTGGGGTGCCCGCACGATTCGTAGATCGATCTTGTTTGATTTGCTTTGTCCTCCAATATGTCTCGTAGGTCTAGCGCGTGTCCCCGTGCCTTGGTATTTTTGAGTGACGCCGGGGTGTGGCTTGAGCTGTGGGCCGAGAGGCCTCTCTGTCGCGGCCATGAGGTGGCCGGTCAGCCGCGTCATACGCTGGAGATGTTGGTTTAGATGCTTCCTCCTCTAATCGGGGTAGCAACCTACGCTTTGGGTAGCTCTTGGGGGGGCGTTCGAGTTCGTATTCCTCTGCCGCAAGGACTTCAGTCCATCTGTCAGCTAGCAAGTCCTGATCAGCTCTAAGCTGCTGCTGCTTTTCTTAAGGCTATTTGCCGTGGCTATAAGCCGGTGCTTGAAGCGCTCTTGTTCGACGGGATCCTCGGGCACGACAAATTCGTCGTCGTCGAGGCTTGCCTCGTCTTCGGAGGGAGGCATGTAATTATCATCCTCTTCCTCTCTATATGCCGCCCTGTCAGGAGGGCTGGCCTCTCCGTCCTCCTGCGCTGAATCTTGCTGGAGGGGGTTGTGTCGGTGTCAAAACCGGCGGATCTCGGGTAGGGGGTCCCGAACTGTGCGTCTAGGCCGGATGGTAACAGGAGGCAAGGAACATGATGTTTTACCCAGGTTCGGCCCCTCTTGATGGAGGTAAAACCCTACGTCCTGCTTGATTAATATTGATGATATGGGTATTGCAAGAGTAGATCTACCACGAGATCAAGGAGTCTAAACCCTAGAAGCTAGCCTATGGTATGATTGTTGTATGATGGAGTTGTCCTACGGACTAAAACCCTCCGATTTATATAGACACCGGAGAGGGTTAGGGTTACACAAAGTTGGTTACAATGGTAGGAGATCTTGAATATCCGCATCGCCAAGCTTGCCTTCCACGCCAAGGAAAGTCCCATCCGGACACGGGACGAAGTCTTCAATCTTGTATCTTCATAGTCCAGGAGTCCGGCTGAAGGTATAGTCCGGCTACCCAAACACCCCCTAATCCAGGACTCCCTCAGTAGCCCCTGAACTAGGCTTCAATGACGACGAGTCCGGCGCCCAGATTGTCTTCAGCATTGCAAGGCGGGTTCCTCCGCCGAATTCTTCATAGAAGTTTGTAAACACCGAGAGTAGTGTCTGGCTCTGCAAAATAAGTTTCTACGTATTGCCACAGAGAGAATAACATTAACACAAATCTAATCTGCTGACGTATTCCGCAGCGTGACATCACACTACGGCCAAGCCTTTATTTGAATTGGTTTCACTTTTCCAGCTCAGCGTGTTTTGCGAGGCGGTTTCCTTGGCACGTCTTGTCGAAGCAGAGATCGTGTCCCCTTTATTTACGGGATTCTCATCAATACGGACGTGGGTAACCCAATCGTGCCCGTTAGCATGTTTTCTTGATTAAGGGTGAGTCCCAAACGGTTACGAGGAGGGCTCCTGGTATTCAACCTCTTATAAAGAGACCAAGGCCTTACTCCTTTTCTCCAATCTCAAAACAAATTCGCCCGGCGCCTCGAGTTCCAACACCCTAGGCTCCAGATTCCAGGTTGCGGACCTTCGACAATGTCCGGTTCCGACCTTCAAGGCCGATGGACGCCCTCCTCCGTCACGGAGGAGGACGTGCTAAAGTTGAGAGAGGCTAAGTTCTTGACCGCCGAAATTTCGCATAGGTTGCCTGCTCAAAGGCAGGCTATTCCCAGTCCCCAGCCCGGTGAGAGCGTAGTGTTCATGTCTCACTTCCTTTGGGGGTTAGGCTTCCCGATGGATCCCTTCGTGAGGGGGCTGATGTTCTATTATGGGCTGGAATTTCATGACTTAGCTCCGGAGTCCATCCTCCACATTTCTTCATTCATCATTGTGTGCAAAGCGTTCCTCCGTGTTACTCCTCACTTCGGATTATGGCTCAAGACTTTTGGAGTGGAGCCGAAGATGATCAAGGGACGGCACGCATAGTGCGGAGGCGCTGTGATAAGTAAGAATGCTGATGCTCCATGGCCCGAGGGCTCCTTTCAAGAGGAGCTTGGCTTGTGGCAACGAGAGTGGTTCTATATCACCGCTCCCAGGAGCGCCAAGTGGGTGGTGCCTCCTGCCTTTCGCTCGGGTCCCCCACCACGGCTAGCGTCATGGGTCAACAAAGGATTAGATTGGGGGTTATCCAAAGACGTGCCCTTGTTGCAGGGCCGCATTAGGGATCTCTTAGAAAGAGACCTCAACCTGGTCAAGGTGATGCAGGTCATGCTGATTCGTCAAACACTGCCCGGAAAACGTCACTCCCTTCGTCTGTGGGAGTTTAATCCGGAGGGACCACGAGCTCTCCAGCATTTTATGGGCGCAACGCCCGTGGAGATGTATAAAATGTTCTTTGGATCACAAGCAATGTGTCCGGATTTGACCGAGGACGCAGGTTTAAGCTGTAATCGCCCGGATACTCAAGTAAGTAACCTTGTGCCCGGACTCGCTATCCGTAAAATTGTCATAAATTCGCCCCTAAAAGAGCTGTCCTTTTAAACAGGAGTGGGTAGCGAAGGCAAAGCTGATCAGGTGTCCGGCTCCCCTTCCTGAGACCAGGCTGGATCCCGTGCTAGTCAGGATGTTGAAGATCATGTCTTTGGAGGGAAGTGAGGGGGAGGACAAGGAAACTATGGCCTCCTCGAAGGAGGCTGCTCCGAAGGGAGGAACCGACAATTCCTCTCCTAAGGGGAAGAAGAGGGCCGCCTTTGACAACCCGGAGACCATGGCCTCAAAGCGGGGGGAAAAGTCCTCGTCAGAGGGTCTGACGCCGGGGAGATCCTCGGCCGAACTACGCCCTCAAAGGGATCAGCCCTCCAGCAAGCCGTAAGTGGAGAAAGATTTTCCTTTAGAGGGATGAGAGAAATCCTTGCTTTTTATCTGAGAAGATTAATCGAAATGTTACTTTGTAGCTCGGACCTCATCCCTTCTCAGCAGAGCTCGTCTTCGAGGAATCTTCTTCCGGAGATGATGGAGAGTGGAACGCCTCCCCCTGCCATACCGCCTGGTGAGGCGGGCGACCCTGAGGTGTCGTCGCGGAGGGTTTCTCCGAATCTGGCAGGGGTGGGAGGTAGCCATATGTCCCCCCAAGGTTCTCCGTGTCCGGCCTTCGATGGAGGTCATAGGACGAGTTCGGCACCGTCCGATGCGCGGTCGGAGGAGCTGATGACTCTGCTGGGGCGAGCTTCTATCTCAAAGGAGCACTGTGCATTGATGGGTACGGTGATTGGAAGGATTTCGTACGCAGAAAGCGGATTGCATGAGGCTGTCAGAAGTTTGCTAACGGGTTTTGATGTACGTTTGATAATGTACTTCTTTGTCAGTTGCGGATAAACAAGATGCACCCTGTGTAGATAGTAGCCCCTGAAACTCTGTGCATTGTCAAAATTGACGACGCGCGGAGGATCATAATCCCAGGTCTAAAATGTCGCCTTTGTATACAGGTGGCAAAGTGTCCGGGATCGAGCCGAACTGATGATTTTGCCGAACTAAAGCGGCAACTTGACATGGCAGATGCCGACATCACGCTCGTCAACGAGTGGCTTGATGAGGCTCAAGGTATGTAATTCCTCGGGCGGCGTCTGGTAAGAGGAGCTTTATGCCAGTATCTTACAATGTGTGTGCTTGACGCAGATGGTGCGGCCGCCGTGGAGAGTCTTCGGGTGGAACTTGCCCGAGCTAAGGAACAAGCCAGAAAAAGTGATGCGGCTGCTGAGAAGTCCCTTGAAGAGCTGAGAGCCGAACAGGCTGCTCACTGCCAAAGCAAGAAGGAGATGGCCGAGATGGCCGTGAAGTTAAAAAGTGTTGCTGACCG
Source organism: Triticum aestivum (assembly GCF_018294505.1). Classification (NCBI taxonomy): domain Eukaryota; kingdom Viridiplantae; phylum Streptophyta; class Magnoliopsida; order Poales; family Poaceae; genus Triticum; species Triticum aestivum. The sequence goes on from NC_057812.1 coordinate 637,889,534, forward strand.
TTGCAAGTTTCTTGAGAAAGAAGACCGGGCGAGACAGACGGACTTAGAGAAGGCCGTTGCTGATGCCAAGGACGCTCGCTCTGCAATGAGAGCTGCGAAGGAGGAGCTGCGTCAGGCCGGACAGATTGCGGCTGGAAAGCCCTTTATGCTGTGAAGGAAGTTTTGCGATCCGAAGTTTGCTCTGTTGGACCGGATGTGGAGTGCGGGGGACACCTATCTGGATTTGGCAGCGAGTGCTGCTGATGCGACCGAATACTTTCAAGATCAAGAAGATCACGAAGTGGAAAGGCTTTTCTGGTCGCAGTTCCAGAATCCAGAGCGTCCACTGGCAGTGGACGATCGTCTGGCTCAATGGGCCGAACTGAATAGATTGTCCGGACTCGCCATGAAGTACGTCACGGGTCATCTGTGGCCGGGGAGATCGGAGCCGAAGAGTTATTTCAGCTTGGTGCAGCAGTTCCTTGAAGCGGTGCCACGTATCAATGCGATCAAGAGGTCAGCATGCATAGAGGGTGCACGGATGGCTCTTGCCCATGTCAAGACATACTGGGCAGAGATGGAGACCACCGTTGTTGCATCCCGAGATTCGGACAAAAGCCGAGTGCCCTCCGAGCACTATTTTCAGGAAGTCCTTGAAGGCGCTCGTGTAATAGAGACGCAGTGCTCGAAGGATGCTGTGTTCTGATAGCATATGTAATTATAAAGCAATATTTTGATGAGTTGGATTAGCCTTTTATACTTGTGCCTTCAAGTATTTGGAACACCTCCTGTGCGGCCGTTTTAATATATATACAAAATCTGAAAGATTGCAGTCGTTGGCTTCAGCCCCACCCACATAGTGCGGGGGTGCTCGCAGAAGGCGCATTTTCACACTTAATCCAACGTCTTGGTCCTACAAAGGAGGTGATAGCGCAGCAAGCTAGGCAACCGGACTATAATTCTTTAAAACTTTCACTTAGCCATAGGAGCTTGACAATGGGACTATTTAGGTAGACCCTAGTGGTGACTGCTGCTACGTCTCGAGCCAGTGTTGGTTTTCCCCGAAGAGGAGGGGGTGATGCAGCACAGTAGCGTAAGTATTTCCCTCAGTTTTTGAGAACCAAGGTATCAATCCAGTAGGAGGTCACGCGCAAGTCCCTCGTACCTGCACAAAATGGTAGCAACTCGCAACCAACGCTTAGGGTTTGTCAATCCCTTCACGGTCACTTACGAGAGTGAGATCTGATAGAGATAATATTTTTGGTATAAAGATGCAAAGTGAAAAGTAAAAGCAAAACAAGTAAAATAAAGTAATGGAGATTGATATGATGAGAATAGACTCGGGGGCCATAGGTTTCACTAGTGGCTTCTCTCAAGAGCATAGATATTCTACGGTGGGTGAACAAATTACTGTTGAGCAATTAATAGAATTGAGCATAGTTATGAGGTTATCTAGGTATGATCATGTATATAGGCATCACGTCCGTGACAAGTAGACCGACTCCTGCCTGCATCTACTACTATTACTCCACTCATCGACCGCTATCCAGCATGCATCTAGAGTATTAAGTTAAAAACAGAGTAACGCCTTAAGCAAGATGACATGATGTAGAGGAATAAATTCATGCAATATGATAAATACCCCATCTTGTTATCCTCGATGGCAACAATACAATACGTGCCTTGCAACTCTTTCTGTCACTGAGTAAGGACACTGCAAGATTGAACCCAAAGCTAAGCACTTCTCCCATTGCAAGAACTACCAATCTAGTTGGCCAAACCAAACGGATAATTCGAAGAGACTTTCAAAGATAACTCAATCATACAAAAAAGAATTCAGAGAAGATTCAAATATTATTCATAGATAAGTTGGATCATAAACCCACAATTCATCGGTCTCAACAAACACACCGCAAAAAGAAGATTACATCGAATAGATCTCCACGAGAGAGGGGGAGAACATTGTATTGGGGTCCAAAAAGAGAGAAGAAGCCATCTAGCTACTAGCTATGGACCCGAAGGTCTGAAGTAAACTACTCACACTTCATCGGAAGGGCTATGGTGTTGATGTAGAAGCCCTCTGTGATGGATGCCCTCTCGGAGCGGAACAGGCCCCAAGATGGGATCTCGTGGATACAGGAAGTTGCGGCGGTGGAATTAGGTTTTTGGCTCAGTCTTTGGTCTAATGGGGGTACGTAGGTATATATAGGAGGAAGGAGCACGTCGGTGGAGCTCCGAGGGGCCCACGAGGCAGGGGGCGCGCCCAGGGGGGCGCCCTCCACCCTCGTGACCTCCCCGGAAACTTCTTGGAGTAGGGTCCAAGTCTCCTGGATCATGTTCGGTGCGAAGATCACGTTCCCAAAGGTTTCATTCTGTTTGGACTCCGTTTGATATTCTGTTTCCTTGAAATACTGAAATAGGCAAAAAAAACAGCAATTCTGGGCTGGGCCTCCGGTTAATAGGTTAGTCCCAAAAATAATATAAAAGTGGAAAATAAAGCCCAATATAGTCCAAAACAGTAGATGAAGTAGCATGGAGCAATCAAAAATTATAGATACGTTGGAGACGTATCAGGCATCCCCAAGCTTAATTCCTGCTCGTCCTCGAGTAGGTAAATGATAAAAAGAGAATTTTTGATGCGGAGTGATACTTTGGCATAATTTCAATGTAAATCTTCTTAATCATGGTATGAATATTCAGATCCGAAAGGTTCAAGACAAAAGTTCATATTGACATAAAAAATGATAATACTTCAAGAATACTAATTAAACAATTATGTCATCTCAAAATAACATGGCCAAAGGAAGTTCATCCCTACAAAATCATATAGTTAGGCTATGCTTCATTTTCGTCACACAAAGATGTTCCCAACTTCTATACCCCCGTGACAAGCCAAGCAATTGTTTCATACTCAAATAATCTCAAACTTTTTCAACCTTCACGCAATACATGAGCGCGAGCCATGGACATAGCACTATGGGTGGTATAGAATATGATGATGGGGATTGTGTGGAGAAGACAAAAAAAGGAGAAAGTTTCACATCAACGAGGCTAATCAATGAGCTATGGAGATACCCATCAATTGATGTTAATGCAAGGAGTAGGGATTGCCATGCAACGGATGCACTAGAGCTAATAATGCTCAACAAAAGAAAACTAGTGGGTGTGCGTCCAACTTGCTTGCTCGTGAAGACCTAGGGCATTTTGAGGAAGCCCATCATTGGAATATACAAGCCAAGTTCTATAATGAAAAATTGCCACTAGTATGAACAAGACAACTTATGAGACTCACTATATGAAAATCATGGTGCTACTTTGAAGCACAATATATGAGACTCACTACATGAAGAACAAGGTGCTACTTTGAAGCACAAGTGTGGAAAAAGAGATAGTAGCATTGCCCTTTTTATTTTCTCTTTTTTTGGGGCCTTTCTTTATTTTGGCCTTTCTGTTTTTTTTGATTGGGCAATGCTCTAATAATGATGATCATCACACTTCTATTGATTACAACATAATGATTACAACTCAATACTAGAACAAGATATGACTCTATATGAATGCCTCCGGCGGTGTACCAGGATGGTGCAATGAATCAAGAGTGACATGTATGAAAAATAATGCATGGTGGCTTTGCCACAAATACGATGTCAACTACAAAATCATTCAATGGCAATATGACAAAAGTAAAGCATGTCATGATGATGATGATGATGGTGGAAGTTGCATGGCAATATATCTCAGAATGGCTATGGAAATGCCATGATAGGTAGGTATGGTGGCTGTTTTGAGGAAGATATAGGGAGGTTTATGTGTGAAAGAGCGTATCATATCACGGGGTTTGGATGCACCGGCGAAGTTTGCACCAACTCTCAATGTGAGAAAGGGCAATGCACGGTACCAAAGAGGCTAGCAAATGGCAGAAAGGTAAAAGTGCGTATAATCCATGGACTCAACATTAGTCAAAAGAACTCATATACTTATTGCAAAAAATTAGAAGTCATCAAAAATCAAGTACTACGCGCATGCTCCTAGGGGATAGATTGGTAGGAAAAGACCATCGCTCGTCCCCGGCCGCCACTCATAAGGATGCACAAGCCAGGTACACTTCATGCTTCAAATTTGTTACACAACTTTAACCATACGTGCATGCTACGGGACTTGCTAACTTCAACACAAGTATTTCTCAAATTCACAACTACTCAACCAGCACGACTATGATATTATCACCTCCATATCTCAAAACAATTATCAAGCATCAAACTTATCTTAGTATTCAACCCACTAAAAAGAAAGTTTCACATATCTTGAATACCAAGTATATTAACATTAAGCAAATTACCATGCTATTAATGACTCTCAAAATAATCTAAGTGAAGCATGATAGATCAAGTTTCTTTAAAACAAACCACCACCATGCTCTAAATGGATCTAAGTGAAGCACTAGAGCAAAAATTATCACGCTTAAAAGGATATAAGTGAAGCACATAGAGTAAACTATCAAGCTCAAAAGATATAAGTGAAGCACATAGAGTATTCTTACAAATTTCAATTCATACATGGCTATCTCAAAAGGTGTGTACAGGAAGGATGATTGTGGTAGACTAACAAGCAAAGACACAAATAATACAAGATGCTCCAAGCAAAACACATATCATGTGGTGAATAAAAATATAGCTCCAAGTAAATTACCGATGGAAGTGGACGAAAGAGGGGATGCCTTCCGGGGCATCCCCAAGCTTTGAATTTTTGGTGTCCTTGGATTATCTTGGGGGTGCCATGGGCATCCCCAAGTTGAGGCTCTTGCCACTCCTTGTTCCGTAATCCATCAAAAGAATTCACCCAAAACATGAAAACTTCACAGCACAAAACTCAATAGAAATCTCGTGAGCCCCGTTAGAGAAAGAAAACAAAAGACTACTTTAAGGTACTGTAGTGAACTTGTTATTTATTTGTATTGGTGTTAAACCTACTGTATTCCAACTTCTCTATGGTTTATAAACTATTTTACTAGCCATAGATTCATCAAAATAAGCAAACAACACACGCAAAACAGAATCTGTCAAAAACAGAACAGTCTGTAGTAATCTGTTACTAACGCAAACTTCTGGAACCCAAACAATTCTACAAAAATTAGACAACCTGGGAAATTTGTTTATTGATCAGCAGCAATTGGAATCACTATTTTATCACGTTCTGGTGATTTTTGACAATTCGGTCACTGAGCGCAAAGATTCTGGAAATTACAGCAAGATCAAATAACTATATTCCAAGAAGATCTAATAGGTTTAACTTGGCACAAACACTAATTAAAAGATAAAACCACATCTAAACAGAATCTAGATGGATTATTTATTCCTAAACAAAACCAAAAACAAAAAACACAAAATAAAATTGGCTTGCCTCCCAACAAGCGCTATCGTTTAACGCCCCTAGCTAGGCATAAAAGCAAGGATAGATCTAGGTATTGCCATCTTTGGTAGGCAATTATTCAATGAGGCATCCACCTCCTTTAGAATTTTCTTTCTTTCTAGTGATTATAAAACTTTTAGGCATAAGATCGAAAAATTCATTCGTGGCAAATGGTTCCTTAATGATTGTAAAAAGATCGGGGTGAATACTTATAGATTTAAGATCCGCATTTTCCTTACTAGATGATTCACCCTTATTTTTAGGAAAATACATAAACTTGGAAATTTTAGTGGGAGGACTAGGAGTACTTTTTACGGAAGGAAAAGCAGTTCCCAAGTTGGTAATGATACCCTCAAGTTTATCGATTCGAGTAGAGTCTAGATTTATTTTTTCATTAACCATGGGTTCCTTCTTCTTAATATTTTTCAAAGTCATTCCTACCTTAGATCCATATTGTGTAATTTGATTATGAATCTTTTTATCTAGATTTTCAATGGATTCAATGGTAGCAACTTTGTTTTCAATAATTTCAAGCCTTTGCATAACATGCTCCAAGGTTAACACAGTTCCATTAACCAAAAGGGGAGGTGAGCCAAATAAATCTATTGAAACATTATAGGAATCAAAAGTATGGCTACCCAAAAAATTCCCTCCGGTAATGGTATCAAGGATATATCTATACCAAGGATTAGCACCTACATAAAAATTGCGAAGAAGGACTGAAGTAGATTGCTTTCTGGTAGATCTATTTTGAGCATTGCAAATTCTATACCAAGTATCTTTTAGATTTTCTCCCTCCCTTTGTTTAAAATTTAGCACTTCATTCTCGGGAGATAACGGAGAAGATAAGGAATTCGACATAGCGACAGGTAAGCAAACTAACACACGAGCAAACAAAAGGCAAGGGGAAAAAAGCGAATAAAATGGCAAGGGTGCAGTGGGGGAGAGGAAAACGAGAGGCAAATGGAAAATAATGTAATGCGAGAGATAGAGATTGTGATGGGTACTTGGTATGTTGACTTTTGCGCAGGCCTCCCCGGCAACGGCGCCAGAAATGGCTCGTTGACGGGAGAGTAAATCTTGACTTGACTTGGCGTAGGCCTCCCCGGCAATGGCGCCAAAAATGGCTCGTTGACGGGAGAGTAAATCTTGACTTGACTTGGCGTAGGCCTACCCGGCAACGGCGCCAGAAATCCTTCTTGCTACGTCTCGAGCTAGCGTTGGTTTTCCCCGAAGAGGAGGGGGTGATGCAGCACAGTACCGTAAGTATTTCCCTTAGTTTTTGAGAACCAAGGTATCGATCCAGTAGGAGGTCACGCACAAGTCCCTCGTACCTGCACAAAACGGTAGCAACTCGCAACCAACGCTTAGGGGTTGTCAATCCCTTCACGGTCACTTACGAGAGTGAGATCTGATAGAGATAATATTTTTGGTATTTTTGGTATAAAGATGCAAAGTGAAAAGTAAAAGCAAAACAAGTAAAATAAAGTAATGGAGATTGATATGATGAGAATAGACCCGGGGGCCATAGGTTTCACTAGTGGCTTCTCTCAAGAGCATAGATATTCTACGATGGGTGAACAAATTACTGTTGAGCAATTAATAGAATTGAGCATAGTTATGAGGTTATCTAGGTATGATCATGTATATAGGCATCACGTCCGTGACAAGTAGACCGACTCCTGCCTGCATCTACTACTATTACTCCACTCATCGACCGCTATCCAGCATGCATCTAGAGTATTAAGTTAAAAACAGAGTAACGCCTTAAGCAAGATGACATGATGTACAGGGATAGACTCATGCAATATGAAGAAAACCCCATCTTGTTCATAGATAAGTTGGATCATAAACCCACAATTCATCGGTCTCAACAAACACACCGCAAAAAGAAGATTACATCGAATAGATCTCCACGCGAGAGGGGGAGAACATTGTATTGAGATCCAAAAAGAGAGAAGAAGCCATCTAGCTACTAGCTATGGACCCGAAGGTCTGAAGTAATCCACTCACACTTCATCGGAAGGGCTATGGTGTTGATGTAGAAGCCCTCCGTGATGGAAGCCCTCTTCGGCGGAGCTCCGGAACAGGCCCCAAGATGGGATCTCGTGGATACATGAAGTTGCGGCGGTGGAATTAGGTTTTTGGCTCCATCTTTGGTCTAATGGGGGTACGTAGGTATATATAGGAGGAAGGAGCACGTCGGTGGAGCTCCGAGAGGCCCACGAGGCAGGGGGCGCGCCCAGGGGGGCGCCCTCCACCCTCGTGACCTCCCCGGAAACTTCTTGGAGTAGGGTCCAAGTCTCCTGGATCATGTTCGGTGCGAAGATCACGTTCCCGAAGGTTTCATTCCGTTTCGACTCCGTTTGATATTATGTTTCCTTGAAATACTGAAATAGGCAAAAAACAACAATTGTGGGTCGGGCCTCCGGTTAATAGGTTAGTACCAAAAATAATATAAAAGTGGAATAAAGCCCAATATAGTCCAAAACAGTAGATAAAGTAGCATGGAGCAATCCAAAATTATGGATACGTTGGAGACGTATTAACTGCGCTCGCCCGAATTCGGGGCGCGTATGTGCCTGGCTGGGAAGCGGCCCTTCGTTAATGCGGAGGAATCCTACAGATTACAGAGAGTCATCGAGTGGTTGACCAGTCTCACGCCATATCATGACAGTCAGTTTTCGGCTTTCTCTACTGAGGTGCTCGCCTGGCCGAACCAGGGCACAATCGCAGTAGTTCTCCTGGTGCCGCCTTAGCCGATAGAGCGGAACGTAAGGCGGCCGAACACAGGAGCCGGGCAACCCAACATTTGACCAAAATCATGACTCGGAGCTGATGCATATAAGGCCAAACTCGCGACGCCGAACACTCCCTAAGGTATTCGGTCTTTATGAGAGCGGGCGAGGTAACGCTCTGAGGTATAAGCCCCTAGTGTCCAGGTACGCGCAAGAATTCTGAGGTGGCCACATGCCAAGACGCCAGCCTCCTCCTTGGTCATAGAACCAGGGGATGTGTATCAACAAGAGACAGTAAAAAAGGTTTACACAGGGTCTTAATCTGAAAAGAATCCTTGGAACGGGTCCCAACTGCACGTCTGCGCCTGTGTCTCCTTTGTGCCGTATCCTGGACGGGCGCAGCACGACGTTCATCTGTAAAAAGAGAGCAACTAAGTTGAAAAAGGGGCGTGCCGAGCAAAAGTTATATGAAATAAACAAAGTGTAAAGTAAAATATGAGAAATTAAGCTTTATTGTCTCTTATTTTATACGCGTGAAGCCCCTAGTGCAGGGGTATATGGCCACTAAGCCTTTATCAATGATACTTTTGTGCCGGACTCGTCTATCCGTGTCCGTGGTCTTAATGACCTGTTCCGATGTTATGGCTGGTGAAGCCATTGTATTGTCGGGCTGTTAAAGCGGCCGCGCAATCCTCCGCTTGGGGGAGGTGTTCTCACTGCTTCCCCTTTAAGGAGATGATGCCGCGTGGACCGGGCATCTTAAGCGTAAGAGATGCATAATGCGGTATTGCGTTAAAGCGGGCGAAAGCCTCGCGTCCCAGTAGTGCTTGATAGCGACTTGAGAATGGGATGATGTGGAAAGTCAACTTTTCACGACGAAAGTTATCGGCAAAGCCGAAAATAACCTCGAGCCGGATAAAACCCATGCAATGGGTGTCCGGACCTGGCATTACTCCTTGAAAGGAGGTTTTGCTGTGGCGAATTCTTTTTGGGTCGATCCCCATGTGGCAGATTGAGTCCTGATATATCAGGTTGAGTCCGCTGCCACCGTCCATAAGGACATTTGAAAACTGGAGTCCGCCAATGATTCGATCGAGTACCAGGGCAGTCCAACCTGGATTCCTGATACTTCTAGAATAATCTAGATGATCAAATATGATTGGTTTTGACAACCAGTGGCGGGATTCCTTTGTGATAGGCCATGGGGCGCGTACCTTTATGGGTGCTGCACGTTTTGTTATGTAGAGTAAGTTTACTGTTTTTACTTCTTGTGGGAAATTCTTTTGTTCCATGGTACTCTGCTTTCGGGGTTCGTCCTCGTCTTCGCTTGGTGTGTCGAGCCCCTTGTGTTCGGCGTTGAGTCTGCCGGATTGTTTGAAAACCCAACAATCTCTGTGGGTATGGTTAGCAGGCTTTCCGGGAGTGCTGTGTATTTGACATATCCTATCCAAGATTTTGTTTAGGTTGGATAGGTCGTCCCTGTTATCTTGGAGGGGCGGCTTTTTCTGATTCTGTCATGAGTTTTTGAATCCGGCATTGACTGACGTGCTCTTCGGACTTTTTTCCTTATTCCCGCGACGGTCCTTATTGCGTCGCGGTTTTCCATTTTCCGTCCCTAGTTTCGGATGTACTTGGGTCACTAGTGCTGCATCTTGCCAGCCAGCTGTCCTCCCTTGCGCAAAAGCGGGTCATGAGGCTTGTTAGTGCGGCCATTGTTCTTGGCTTTTCTTGGCCGAGGTGTCTGGCGAGCCATTCGTCTGGACATTATGCCTGAAAGCCGCTAAGGCTTCAGCGTCCGGACAGTCGACTATCTAATTCTTTTTAGTAAGAAATCTATTCCTGAATTGCTGAGCTGACTCTCCGGGCTGTTGAGTTATGTGACTAAGATCGTCTGCATCCGGAGGGCGGACATAGGTCCCTTGAAAATTTGCTCGGAAAGCGTCCTCGAGCTCTTCCCAACTTCCAATTGTGTTTTCAGGAAGGCTTTTGAGCCAATGCCAGGCTGGCCCTTTAAGCTTGACGGGTAAGTATTTTATGGCATGGAGGTCATCCCCTCTAGCCATATGTATGTGGAGGATATAATCCTCGATCCAGACTCCAGGGTCTGTTGTTCCATCATATGCCTCTATGCTTACGGGTTTGAATCCCGCTGGAAATTCATAATCGAGGAACACGTCGGTGAAACATAGGGGGTGTGCGGCACCCCTGTATTTGGGTGTGCCGGATTCTGATAATGGCTTTATTGCATTGCTTACGAGAGCTTGCTTTCTTGGCCAGTAAATGGACCTGGCTGGGCGATGATGTGAATCCTTAAGTGGGTCGCATGCCGGCTTAAGTGCGGTGCTGCTTGCCGCTTTATGCTGGCCATGGGGTTGTCTATCCTACCGTGTGGCTTTCTCACTTTTGGAATGCGAGGGCTCTGAGGCCTCCTCGTCGACTTTAGGCAGTAGCTTTCTCTTCGAATAGCTTTTAGTGCGGCGACTGTCGCCGTATTTGTCTGCGGTATTGATTACTTTATTCCATCTGATCCTGAGTGCATCTTCCGCAGTTTTTAGCTTCCGCTTCTGCTTTTTCAGGCTGCGTGCGATTGCAACGAGCCATTTGTGGAGGTTCTTCTGCTTCGTGGGCTTGTCCGGCGTAGGGTCGTCCGGAATGCCATTTTCGCCGGGGGAGGGATGTTCGGTTTCTCTATCTGGGTTGTCCTGTTCGGATGGTTGCTCTAAGGTATGCTCGTCGTCTACCGGCTTATCTTGCTCTATGGCTGGGTTGTTATCGAGGCGGGGCTTGGGTTGGTGTTTACACCGATGCTTTTATTGTTTTTCGAGAGATTGATCCCTCTTTACATCCCCGTTTTCCTCGTTGTTGCTTCCTTTAGAGGTATCCACCATGTACACATCATGAGATGAGGTGGCTGTCCAATGCCCTATAGGCGTTGGTTCTTAGTTTTCTCCTGCATCGTCGTCCATACCGTCGATGTCTTCGGAGTCAAAGTCGAGCATGTCGGTTAAGTCGTCGACAGTGGCTACGAAGTGGGTGGTGGGTGGGTTTTGAATTTTTTCATCACCCGAATCCCATCCTTGCTGACCGTAGTCTGGCCAGGGCTCTCCTGATAAAGAGAGAGACTTTAGCGAATTCAGGATGTCGCCGAAGGGCGAGTGCTGAAAGATGTCTGCGGCGGTGAACTCCATTATCGGTGCCCGATCGGATTCGATCGGCAGGGGCGCGGGGGGCTCGGAATTCTGAGAGGAATCCGGCTCCTCGGAGTCACGGGCCATGCGGGGTGCGGGACTGGAGTTCGGCTCGATCGCCTCTGAGATCGCAGCCCCTGAGGCAGCGTCCAACCGCTGATCCTCGATCGGCGCAGTAGGCTCCAAATCAATGGTCGGAACCGATGCGTGTGCGGACTCCATGGCGCTGTTCGGCGGCAGAGCTATATCATGCCCATCGAGACAGTGCGGCGCGCTTGGCTGTGGCTCAAATCCATCGAAGATCAAGTCCCCGCAGATGTCAGCCGTGTAGTTTAGGCTTCCAAACCTGACCTGATGGCCAGGGGCGTAGCTTTCGATCTCCTCAAGGTGGCCAAGCGAATTGGCCCGCACTGCGAAGCCGCCGAAGACGAAGATCTGTCCGAGGAGAAAAGTCTCGCCCTGGACTGCATCGTTGTTGATGATCGAAGGAGCCATCAGGCCTAAAAGTGACGATGCAGAGGAACTCTCAATGAAAGCACCAATGTCGGTGTCAAAACCGGCGGATCTCGGGTAGGGGGTCCCGAACTGTGCGTCTAGGTCGGATGGTAACAGGAGGCAAGGAACACGATGTTTTACCCAGGTTCGGGCCCTCTTGATGGAGGGAAAACCCTACGTCCTGCTTGATTAATATTGATGATATGGGTATTACAAGAGTAGATCTACCACGAGATCAAGGAGGCTAAACCCTAGAAGCTAGCCTATGGTATGATTGTTGTATGATGGAGTTGTCCTACGGACTAAAACCCTCCGGTTTATATAGACACCGGAGAGGGTTAGGGTTACACAAAGTCGGTTACAATGGTAGGAGATCTTGAATATCCGCATCGCCAAGCTTGCCTTCCACGCCAAGGAAAGTCCCATTCGGACACGGGACGAAGTCCTCAATCTTGTATCTTCATAGTCCAGGAGTCCGGCTGAAGGTATAGTCCGGCTACCCGAACACCCCCTAATCCAGGACTCCCTTAGGTTGTCTTCGGCACTGTCCAAGGTGTTATTATCTCCTATGCCGGTATCACTGTTTTTGCTTTGGCGAGACTTAGAGCGGCGCCACTGACGCCGGCGCTTGGGTTGCTTCTTGGAGGGGTCATCCTCCGTTGTTCCGTCGCTGTTGCCTTCTCTGGGTGTGTCCATCATATATATATCAGCATCGTGAAGGTGATAGTCAACAGGTAATTTCAATCATTATTAACTATATCTCGGCCTATTTAATTAGTTTGTCATTTCCTGATAACAACTATTTAATAACCCATTTATTCATTTTCTTTGTCGGCGGGCATGGCTTGGGCAAAGTTCATCCGGGTCACTCCAGGCCTATGGAAACAAAGTCTGAAATGGTATCGACCCAAGGTAAGTAAATAAGTAGTACTAGCTAGCTGCCATCTCTTTAATTATCATGCTTGATTAATTATTATCTGATCAAAATTCCATTCTCATAAAGGCCCTGAAGCAGGCGCCGGGGAATGATCTATGTGCATACTACGTTTGCGAGAACATTCGCATGATGGCGTCCGAAAGGAGCAAATCTCAAAGACAGGAGTGGGTACGATATCGATTGTCAGAACACTATTCAAAATTTTTACACCATTATCGATATCTAGTCACACAACTAATACACATGCATATTGATCTCCTTCTTAACAGTTCAAAGAGGTGCGGGACAAGCTCCTACCACAGGACCGCATAGAAGCAATTCAAGAGGAAATAGCGGGATTTTTGCTCGACCAGGTCATAGATCCCAAAGGAGAATACTATTACCCGCTACCGCCCCCATGAACCACTTCCAATTGTTATCGTGCTCCGAAGGCACCAATTAGCTAGGCTAATGCCACTGGCTCCGAAGACACCAATTAGGAGAAATTGTATATATATATACATGTGTGTATATATGTGTGAATTAATTAATGGTGGTTGTGAGACATTCGATGATATATATATATATATATATATATATATATATATATTATGATCGGTTCTACTAGAAATTCTATTTATATATATGCATAACGTGTACAATATGTAGTATCACTACTAGGAAAAGGGCTATAAATGGAAATGACACTAATGGCGCACCAGACACGTGGTGCGCCATTAGTATATACTAATGGCGCACCACCTTCTGATGCGCCATTAGTGTTGAAACTACTAATGGCGCACCCTGCCCACGGTGCGCCATTAGTACCAAATTTTTTTTTGAACTAGTGCGCCTGTCCAAACATACTAATGGCGCATCCACTGGTGGTGCGCCATTACTAGTTGTAACTGGTAATGGCGCACCAGCCAGAAGGTGCGCCACTAATGTTATTTTTTTATTATTGTTTTTATTCCTTTTTTTGCAAAACTACTAATGGCGCATCACCAGGGGGTGCGCCATTAGTAACCTGGATTACTAATGGCGCATTTGTTGCTGGTGCGCAATTAGTAAGTGGGCACCAACAAGATATTTTGGACAGCCTCTCCTCCCACACTCACTTTCTCCCCACTTCATTCTCTCCACCGCCTCCTCCTTGTCTCGGGTGCCTCCTCTTTTTCACCTCATTTCCACCATAGATTCATTCAAATTAAGTGGTTAAGTTACCTTGTTTTGCTAGGTAAGTAAGGGGGGAAGCTATATTTATGTTGTTCTCCCTACAACAATGTGCACATGCACTTTTTATGGCCTAGCTAGATCTATGTATGTTCGTGGTGTTGCATATGTTTGTGGTGTTGCATATGTGTTTGTGTTTGGAGGTGTACCGGTATTTGAAATGCGATAGTTGCCAATATTTTGCCGGAATGTTGATTCATTTCCGTTTCGGCGAGAATTTTGGCATTAAGCATTCTTTTTGGTCCTATTTTTAGGGAAAGTCATGCCAAATTTTTTCTTGGTTCTAAAATATCGTTTTGCTCTACCCCGCAGGCGACCATGGTCCGCACGATGACCGAAGGCATTGTGAATAGGTTTTTGAGGTCCGCGAAGGCCGAGATGCTTCAAAAGAACGAGACGGAGATAAGATGTCCGTGTCGAAGATGCAAGCTGAATAGCCTTATTGTGGACCCGGATTCCGGGAAGGTGTAGGACCACCTGCTCTTGCGTGGTTTCATGGATGGCTATCGGTGGCAAGGTGATGAAGATGACTACGAAGTCGTCCATGGGTCCGGGCAAGAAATGAGGAAGGGCAGCAAGACAACCACCGCGGCTCGGGGGGCGAGAAGACGAAGAATCCCTAGGAGATGATCACGACGGTGATGCTGTACACAGTCATCATGTAGAAGATGCAGGACATGATGATGATGCCGGTGGAGCAGACGACGCTGGACCATCGATGGGCTGGGTGCAGGACCCTCATATTCAAGAGCTGCTTCTCAAGCAGACGGATAACGCAAGAGCTGCCGCCCGAGAGAAAGCCAAGATGGATCAACTTGAGTTAGACGCGGTTACTCCATTGTATGAAGGATGCATGCCCGAGGATACCCTCCTGTAAGTAACGCTCATGGCTCTGGAGATGAAGGTAAAACACAAAATGACCGACGCATGCTTCGACGAGAACATGCCATTCTGGCACGAACGTCTTCCCAAGGGGAACAAGTGCCCGACCAGTTTGGAGGAGGCGAACAAAATCGTGTGTCCTCTGGATTTACCGCACGTGAAATACCATGTGTGCATGAACAATTGCATCATTTATCGGGACGAGCACGCGGAGTCTACCATATGTCCGGTGTGCGGTGTCACTCGATACAAGAAGAGGAAGAAAGCTCCTCGAAAAGTGGTGTGGTACTTTCCGATCACTCCTCGTCTGCAGCGGTATTTCGCGGATCCTAAGGTAGCAAAGCTCCTGCGTTGGCACACGGATAGGGAGGAGAAGAAGCGAGAAGATGACGCAAATGATCCGGAGATAGATAAAAAAGACAAGATGCTAAGTCACCCTAAGGATGCGAGCCAGTGGCAAGCGTTGAACTTTGAATACCCAGAATTTGGGAACGATCCAAGGAACATCATGCTGGGCGCAAGCACCGATGGAGTCAATCCGTTTGGCAGCCAGAGAAGCACACATAGCACCTGGCCTGTGTTTGTGTGGATGTACAACCTTCCCCCCTGGTTGTGCATGAAGAGGAAGTACATTCACATGAGTATGCTAATTGAAGGGCCGAAACAACCAGGGATCTACATCAATCTGTATCTGGGGCTGCTGAAAGAGGAGCTTGACACGCTGTGGAAAACGCCAACCAATACGTGGGACGCCGCAGAGAAAGAATATTTCCCTATGAGAGCCGCACTGCTCACGACGGTGCACGACTATCTCGGTTACGGATATCATGCGGGGCAGGTAGTCCACGGATTTTCTGGATGCGTAAGGTGCTTGGATGACACAACGTATCGCCATCTAGATAGAGATCCCGGGTCTTCGAAAACCGTGTTCATGGGACATCGAAGGTGGCTTCACGACGATGACCCGTGGAGGAAACGCAAGGATCTGTTCGATGGTGAAACCGAACCCCGAAAACGCCCGTGTACGAGGAGCGGCGAGGAAATAGACAAGCTATTGAAAAATTGGAAAGACTGCCCACTGCCGGGAAAGAAGCAAAAGGCGCCAGAGCCGGGAAAGAAGCGAAAGGCGCCAGAGCCGCTGCTGAAGGTATGGAAAACGAGGTCTATTTTCTAGAACTTGCCATACTGGAAGATCCACCATGTGCCTCACAGCCTTGATGTCATGCATATCACGAAGAACGTGTGCGTGAGTCTGCTTGGTACCCTGCTCAACATGCCAGAGTGGACCAAAGATGGGCCGAAAGCAAGGGCAGACTTGAAATCAATGGGCATCAGGCAGGAGCTTCACGCTATATATGATGATGATGATGATGATGATGATGATGATGATGATGATGATGATGATGATGAGGCGAAGCAGGACACAGAAAGTCGTCGCAAAGGCAAAAAGGCCAAGAAGACCGGAAATGACTACCCTCCCGCGTGCTTCACTCTAAGTCAGGAGGAGATCGAGCAGTTTTTCACCTGCCTCCTAGGAGTAAAACTTCCTTACGGTTACGCGGGGAAGATAAGCAGATACCTAGACCCAGCGAAGCAGAAATTCAGCGGGATGAAGTCTCACGACTGTCACGTGCTGATGACGCAGATACTTCCAGTTGCAATCTGTGGGATCATGGACGCGCATGTCCGTGAAACGCTATTTGGCCTATGCAACTTCTTCGACATCATCTCTCGGAAGTCGATTGGCGTGAGGCAACTCGAAAGGCTACAGGAAGAGATCGTGGTGATACTATGAGAGCTTGAGATGTACTTCCCGCCCGCATTCTTCGACGTTATGGTGCATCTGTTGGTCCATATAGTGGAGGATATCATCCAACTCGGGCCGACGTTCCTGCACAGCATGATGTCGTTTGAAAGGATGAATGGTGTCATCAAAGGATACGTTCGCAACATGTCACGTCCAGAAGGAAGCATAGCCAGGGGCTTTCTGACCGAAGAGTGCATCTCCTACTGCACGAATTATCTAGGCATTGAGAACCCCATTGGTCTGCCCGTTAACAGGCACCTCGGCAGGCTCGCTGGATGGGGTCACCGTGAGGGTCGCCGCGAAATACATGTCGACTTCGAGGGTCGACTCGCCGACTTTGAAAGAGCAAACCTAGTCGCGCTACAACACATAGACGTGGTCGATCCTTGGGTGGTAGAGCACAAAACCTTTATTAAGAAGACGTACAATGACCGAGGCCAACAGAGGACGGACGGAGATATACTCAAAGAGCACAACTCATGTTTCACGCGTTGGTTCAAGCAGAAGCTTCTGTCGTACCCTTTACATGAGGATTCTTCCACGGAAGAACAACTCATATTCGCCTTGTCACAGGGCGCCGAGCACAACCTGATGACCTATGAGGCGTACCATATCAACGGCTACACATTCTACACCGAGGCCAAGGACATGAAGAGCGATGGTTATCAGAACTCCGGGGTAACGATGGAATCCTACACCGGTAACGACAAGGACAGATACTACGGAAGGATCGAGGAGATCTGGGAGCTGAGCTACGCTGGAGAGAAGGTCCCGATGTTCCGTGTCAGATGGGCCAAGAACGTCATAAAAGAAGACCGGTATTTCACCACCATGGTTATACCCGAAGCCAAATCCAAGACCGCGGGCGCAAACGTCACCGCGAAAAATGAGCCATGGGTACTGGCTTCCCAAGTGGACCAATGCTTCTTCATTACCGACCCGCCAAAGCCCAGTCGTGTTGTCGTGAGGAGAGGCAAAAGGAAGATCATCGGAATGGATGGAGTAGCCAATGAGCAAGACTTCGACAAGTACGGCGACCCGAGGATCGAACATGACGACGATGATGAAGTAGCAGCATACACCACAAGAAGAAGCAGGACCACCCTACCTAAAGGACGTCCGTTCCACAGAAGAACTCCATTTGCGAAAAAGAAGGGCAAGAAGATTGTGAACAGATAGCTAGCTAAGATCGATTGTATTTAAATCGTAGCCTTCATTTCTCGATTGTATTTCATGAGTACTTTTTGAACTATCATGAATATTTTTAAATTTCATGGACACTCGATCTCGATCCCCCTCCATCTCGATCGCTATCCCACCTCGCCAGATCCAGTCCCCCTCGCCGCCGAGCACTTCCCAGTCCACCGGCCGCCGCCGCCGACCCCCCGCACCCTCGATTCCCCTACTCAACCGCCGCCATGAACTTTTTGAACTATCATGAATATTACTGTCTTATAAAAAAAATATTACTGTTATGATTTAAACAAGTTTGAACATATTTAAACACAAATAAGTATCAAACAGCTTTTTAAATGCTAAAAAAAATTGTGGAGCCTGGGAGTCGAACCCAGGACCTCCTGGTGTGAGAACTGGCCGCTAACCAGTCGAACTAGTAGAGGGGACTTGATGTGGATCAGTTCTGGTGGTACATAACCTGTTGGCTCGAGTTGAAATTAAAAAAAATACTAATGGCGCACCACGGTGAGTGCACCATTAGTATGGATGTACTTATGGTGCACCGAGGGGTGGTGCGCCATTAGTATTGTGCCCGATCCCCCCTTCCCTCTCCCCCTTCGCCTGATCCCCCCTTCCCTCTCCCCCTCGCCAGTTCACGTGCCCCCGCCGCCTCCCCCTCCCCTTCCTCCCCCTCGAGCCTGCGCCGTCCGCCCAAACCTAACCCGACGCCGCTGCCCCGCCACCTCGACGCTGCCCCGCCGCCTCGACGCGACCCCACCGCCCGGACGCCGCCCCGACGCCGCCTCGACGCTGCCCCGCCGCCCCGACGCCGCCCCGACGCCGCCTCGACCCCGCCCCGACGCCGCTGCCCCCGACGCCGCCTCGACACTGCCCCGCCGCCCCGACGCCGCCTCGACACTGCCCCGCCGCCCCGACGCCGCCTCGACCCCACCCGGACCTCGTCCCCGACATCCTCCCCGCGCCCCACTCCCCGGCATCCTCCCCGCGCCCCACTCCTCGGCCCCGTGAGCTCCCCCTCTCCCCCTCTCCCTCTGCACAAGGTCTTGGCTTTTGGGTTAATACACTGCTGCTCTAGTACATTTTGTTGGTAGTTCATTTCACTGCATTTTGTATCGGAACAAGGTCTCAGTTCTGGAGTTACATTGTTTACATTGTTGCGCTGATGCATTTTAGTGGCAATGCAGTTCACTGCATTTTCTGTAAACAAGGCCTCAGATTTGGAGTTGTATTCCAACTTGGGAAGTAGTAACAGATATAAAGCTCATGTTTCTGTCCTCCGCTTGTAGTGTCACAGTGAACTAGTAAGTTTTTTCACAGAATAATTAAGTAGTAACTTCTGCTTCTAGTGTCACATACTAATCCTAGTGCAACATAAACCTGCGGCAGGCAGGCCTTAGCTATTTTCGCTTATCTTCAATCACTGCATTTTATATCTATAAGCAAGGTATCAGTTCTGGAGTCATTGCAACTGGAGTACTAGTATGTAACAGATAAAAAGCTCATGTTTCTGTCTTCTGCTTGTAGTGTCATAGTGAACTACTACTAAGTTTTTCACAGGGTAGTGTGCTAATGAACTACATAGTGCCGCATACTTAACTTAACCCTAGTGCGGGAGAATGCTGTAGCAGGCATTAGCTATTTCCCAGCTAGGGTGTTGGTTGAATTCTTCACTGCATCCTGATCCTATCTACATAAGGTCTTCAACTTTTTGGTTATAGTGCTGCTGTATGCATTTTAGTAGTAGTGCAGTTCCACTGCATTTTGTCCAAAGAAGGCCTCAGTTTTGGAGTAGCATTGCAACTGCAGCAGTATGTCAGAGATGTAAGGCTCATGTTACTGTCCTCCTGCTTCTCGTGTAAACATACTACTCCTAGTGCAACAGAAACCTGCGGCAGGCCTTAGCTATTGTCTCTTATGGGACTTTGTGCAAGCTGTACTAAATTTTCAGATTAATATAATGCAGCTCCAGCCGATGCTATATGTATCGGAGTTTGTAGGGACCATTTTATCTGAATTTTCATTGCCCATGTGTATCTGAATTTTGCACTGAGCTGATGCTGATGGATGCGTAGCCAATGCGTAGTGTAGTACTGTCCACTAACTCATCAATATGTTTTATGTTTCGACATGCCTGACTCATCAATATGCATTGTAGCTGTGAAAGTGCTCGGTTTATGATTTCTTGATGCAATGCCTTTGAGTCTGGCTGTTCAATTCAGAATTTATGTGAACACCTGAAATGATAGATAGAGTAGGAAACTGCGGCTACCAAACATATGTTATATACTCCAAGATTTATTGAAGTTGTTATCTTGTGTTTTCCTAGCATCTCCCAGCCAATGCAGCATGTGAACAATAATTGAATGTTTTGCTCAGGCTTCAGTTCTTATGCCATTTTTTCTTCAGAAGGCTACACCGTGGGGCTCATCTTCAAGAGACAATCCACCTGACCTGCTTGCTGCAACCACTCAGGTGAGTTTCTTTGCCCCACTCAAGTCCAGAGGCCCTCCATATGTGTGGATGTCATGAATATGTAGAGATGCCTCCTTATGTTTGGCACTGATTTTTTATATTGTCTGATTTGGTTGGTTACTAGGATTCTTGCTCCCAACGACTTAGCTTCCAGCAGCGGCGCAGCGATCCCCTTTCCGTGCTTGTCACTGCATCCTCCACCAGTTGGTGAGTGGACCACAACTTCGTAGCATTCTTCTTTAACAACATTTAGCTGTGCCCTGTGCACCACGTTGATCACATGTTAAATAGGACTAATAACTGGTTCATGAGCAAGTTAACATGCCTCCATACCGTCTATGTCACGAGTGAAAACTGAGCTCAAATTCTATATTTCTATTGACTGGGCAGAGGTTTTGAGCAAGACAAAAAAGAAAACTGAGTGTTTTGCTGCAACTCAAGTTCCCAGCAGAGCTTATCCATCTGAATCTAGTTGTAACAGAATGAATGCAAATATTATTCAAGACTAGGGAGAGTAAGATGGCATATTAACAAAATATTCCAGACTCTTTGTAGTTTTGTTTTGGTCTGCAATTGCATATACGGACATTTATTTAATTACCACAAGATCTAAACCAGGATAAGAGCAAAGAGTAATCAGATCTGAACTGAAACTAGCTAGGAGCAGAGCACATTTGTGTAGAAGCAGAGTGCATGAAATATGGGGCTTTTCTGGATGCTGCTTTTCCGGATGCACATTTGTGTAGAAGCTTTGTTATGTCTCTCAGTTGTTGTGGGAAATTTGCAGGCTCTGTAAAAGTAACCATGGTACCAACAGCAATGCCATCTTACTGTAGAATTAGAATACATGGATGTACATGATCAGCTCAGCTCCCAAACTGCCATTCATCACATCAATTTCCCCTTATGTAACTCCAGTCAAAATTTTATGTTGGTCTACCTAGTAGATGCCCATGGTTTGATTTTATGTTTGTTCCTATCAATACAAATGCTGAGCTATGTTCCATTTTTACTGTTCTTTGTGATAGTTTTTGCAACTTTACTTCCCATCTTAAGGCAAGCCCCATTTTTACTATTCTTTGTTAGCAGAGCTGCTTGTTTCTAAGAACTTTGATACTATTTGGATCAAAGTTAAATGAGCACATAGATGACAAAAAAAAGTTCAGATTGTAAAATGTTCATTTTGCTGCTAGTGCCCATTTTGAGTAATTGCTTAGAGGGATGATCCTGTGTGAGCTGGTGGAGTGATTTGTTTTCTACATAAAGCTCTTTAGTCAGGCTGGTTTTCGTGAAATACACATGAAGCTTCACCAGCTCCTGTGGGTGTGGGATCCATGTGACATGTGACATTGCATCCATGTCCACCTGGGATAATGATTTTGCAGGTACCCCGAGAGGCCCTTGAGTTTGCCGGAATGTCGATTAACTTCCGTTCCGGCAAATTCGGGTACTCCATATGTCCTATTTTCAGCAAAGGTCATGCTGAAATTTTCCGTGAATTTTAGCATGACTTTGCTAAAAAAAGGACATATGGGGTACTTGTGACTAATGCATGGGCCGGGGTATCTTAGTAGTTAATTAAGTAGGATCAAGTGCCCCGGCGTACTTGTGACTAATGCATGGCTTTTAGGGTGCCTCGGTGTCGATAAAAACCGAAATGATGAAAGGTTAGGCTTTTAGGGTGCCTTGGCGTCGAAAAACCCTCAATGATAAAAGCTTAGATTTTAGGATGCCTCGGTGTCGACAAACCCTAAATGATGAGACCATGATCTTGTTCCTTGACAATAAGCAACTTTTTGACCAAACTTTGTTTCTATTTAGAGAGAAACATGGCCCACAACGATGAGGCCGGGGGTTCGGGCGGCAAGGCATTCTGGGAGCTGTCCCAGGAGATGGAGGAACAACCTCACTTGTATGAGGCCGCCGCCTTCCCCACCGATCCTGAGACCACGGATGGTGCCGCCGAGGATGACCACATTGATGCCACCACTGATGGTGCCGTCGAGGATGCCACCACTGATGATGGCGGCGCACGCACAGATGGCAGCCAACCGAAGAGGCAACGGAAGGACCGGCGCCCGATCGTGCTCCGCACCCTCAAGGAGGAAGTTACTGAAGTGGACTTCAACGGGAATCCAACGGCGCCCGAACGAATAGTCAAGGGGTACTCGCTTCAGCTCGGGTGCATTATCCGGAGCACCGTCTCGATCAACACCGAGAACCTGAGGCATCCTGACCGAGGGAATTTGCGCAACCTCCTCTTCACGAAGCTGCACGAACGATACAAGTACCCCGCTGAATTTGAAAACACAAGCCTCAAAGGGAATAAAGTGAACAATGCTGCCCTCACGAAGATGAGCAAGGCCCTGTCTACTTGGAAAAGCAATGTGAAGAGAATGATCGAGAAAGGTGAGAGTTATCAGAAGATCAAGGAGAAAAATCCTTCGATCACCGAAGATGACTACAACGACTTCAAGATCAATTGCTCGAGCACCGCAAGCTCCCAATCAAGTGAGGGGGGGAAACAAATGCGGGAGCTGAACATAGGGGAACACACACTCGGTCCCGGCGGTTACAGAGTGGCGGAGCCTATATGGGACAAGGAGGAGGCGGACCGTGCCGAGCAAGGCCTACCGCCCCTCTTCGATAAATACAGTGACAAGCAGACCAGGAACTTTGTCAGGGCCCGGTACAAGAAGGACCCAAAAACAAAGGAGCTTACCACGGATCCGAAGACCAGGCAGCTTGAGCTTGTTCTGGTAAGGAATACACCCCCGCGTAATTAGCTCCATATGGTTGCATTCTAATTAATGAAGCCGAATTTCTAAATGGTTCACATTCCTTCTGCAGGCGACTGAAAGCAGTAGCGCGGGGTCGACTAAGAGCAACCCTTGGGACACCGCTCTAAATAGGGGGTTGAATGTAATGAGGAACAAGGATAAGCTCAGTAAGCCGACGTCAGCTGGTCGTGTGGCCGGCAAAGGCTTGTCGACAAAATGGGGGTCATACTATACCGCTGGTGTGCGGATGGAGAAAAAGACCAGCTCGGAAAGCCAGGTGCGAGAGGTTCAAGAACTCAAGGCACATGTGGCGCGGATTCCGGAGATTGTCCAAGAGCAAGTGGAACAACGACTCGGAGCGACGATCACCGCCCTTGTGCCTACCTTGATCTCGGGGTTGAGTGCGTGGATTGCGGGCGGCCAACAGGGGCCGCCCCCGATTCCTAGCTTCACGGCCAGCAACTCGCATAATGCGATGGCGGGGCCATTGGTGCCTCCGGCGGAGGCGGCATTGGTGTCTCCGACGCCGGCACGGGAGCTTAATGCACCCGGGTGTACGCCGGCCGGCACCTCTTCAGCAAGCGGCCCCTCCGTCAACTGTACGCCTGCCGTTGGCAGTGCATCGAGATTAGCCGAGCTCGACGCCATCATCACGGTAACTAATTAAGCCTCTCTCGGCCGAGGACTTCATCTCCTTGCCTTTGACTGGGCATCCCTGACGCCCTACATGTTTTCGCAGGGCGCCACCGACGTTCCGTGCACTCTCGTCCACTTCGTGAACAACGAGTTGGTCAATGTCGCCAAGGGCAAAATCGTTCAACCGGGCAACCCCTTGTTCCACGGTACCCAGATGCCACCCAACTTGTTTAGGGTTCAACTGGTTCGGGTGCTGCCAGGCTGCGACGACTTGTTACCTCCGATTCGACCCGTTGGGGCCGACGATGAAGACGTGATGACCCTCAGCGCCTGCCTGAGCTGGCCCCTGCTTTGGCCGAAGAGCCAGATTCGTTTGGGGGCGGGGGACACCACCCCAAAGACAACACCGTCAGTCGTGCCGGCGCCAAGTCGGCCCCATGGCAAGACCGCCGTAACGGTGCCGGACATCCCTATGCCTATGGATCCAAACATGCATATGGCACAGGATCAGAACGACGACGACGACGACGATGATACATTTGGCAACGTCGATCAGGACTTTGCCGATCATGGGTACGATGGCGACTTCATGGGGCCTCCTTCTCAAGAACCAAACCCAACAAAAGACGTGTGCGATCTAGCTGGTACCGCGGAGAAGCCAAGTTGCAACAGGCGCCGTCTGGCGTTCAGCTCTCAGGAGACGCCTCCAGCTGCCGACTTCACCGAGCCTCAGATAGGTAAGGTGCGAAATATTATCAGCCCCAACACACTCAAGAAGGCGGTCTGTGAGCAGAACTCGGTCCCATTACAGGAGAAGAAGAAGGCACGCAAAAGAAAGACTAAGAAGGGTGCGAGCCAGCCGGCACCGAGTACGATCCGTGCTCAGGACGGGCCACCTTCACCGCAGGATATCTCGAGGAGGGTGCATGTGGCGGGTAGGGCGATGCTACCGACAAATATGCTCAATGCTGCAACCGGTGCTATGCGGAGTCTTCATGACAGTGTTCTTGCTTTGGAGAAGCGGCGTCTCAGAGAGAAGGATGTGGCATACCCGGTTTTCGCGGCCAAGGTGCCAGAGGGCAAGGGCTTTGTGGATAACTCCATCGGGCGTACGATCGTCCTACGTTTTGATGACATCCACGCTATGTTGAACCTTCATCCGCTGCACTACACCTTCGTTCGGCTATTTTCGCTGAGTATGGAGATGCGGATCATTCGCGACAAGACCCCAGACATCGTGATAGTCGACCCCTTCTACATGCATGCCAAGATCTTGGGCAGCGCTGGGGACCGGCAAGTCGCGAGTTCTTACCTCGAAGTCCTCATTCTGGCGAACCAAGATAAGGATAACTTCCTCGTGCCTTACTTTCCCGAGTAAGTCCTCCCCTCAACGGCCCGTAACATATGAGTTCTTACATTTCGATCGTTTTTCTTTTAACATTCCGTGTTTTCTGCAGTGACACATGTTGCACGCTCATCCTCCTAAGCCCCAAATATTCCATGGCCACGTATTTCGACCCGGACCGTCAGTCGAACGTAGACTACACAAATGTCAAGAAGGTTCTTGATGATGTTCTCCCCGGCTACGCCAAATCTGGAGGCACCTTCACCAGGCCTATTCGTAAGTACGGCAAGCACGTATTCTCCCACAATACGACATTCTGCTGCGTCAAGCAGCCGCCTGGCGGTCAGAAGGGTGCCTACTACGCCATCCATCACATGCGGGCGATCGTACGAGACCATCATCAACTTCTACTACCGAGTAAACTCAAAGATTGAGCAAAGAGCGTGTCGGCAATCCAGGATGCGGACCTCCGACAAGAATTCTTTCGCATCCAGTCGGAGTTTGCGGAAATCATCCATCAAGATGTCCTTCATACCTCGGGGCAGTTCTACCTCAACAATCAACCGTCCAACAGTGACATCGACACAATGCTACACATGCAGGCTGACAACAACCATTATTTCATGACTCCCACGATAGACGGCGGCTTCATCCACGCTCCGGTCCCTTGAGTCGAGTCGAAAGTAGTGATGCTGTGTCTAGTTCTGAAACATCGATTGGCTCATGTTGTAATTAAACTTTAATGAACTTGTAGTATGTCTCTTTGGTTTCGAGAGTCGTTCAACTTAGATGTAATCGATGCTATTAATGTCTTGCTTTTCTCTTCCGATCGTTCTGTTGCATACTTATATATTGCTTATGTATTGTCTGTGAATTGGTACTAACGTTTCGTTTGGCTAGTGCATAGCGATGCCGGCGTATGTCGTGTACAAGGGTAAGGTTCCCGGAGTCTACAATGACTGGGAGGAGTGTCGGAGACAGGTTCACCGATTCAGCGATAACAATTACAAAGGGTACACCACAAGGGCCGAGGCCGAATCTAGATACGCCCGCTATCTAGCAGAAGAGGGGAGGGAGCGTTGGAGGAACCGGATGAAGACGAGTTTCATCATGATGATGCTCATCGTGATGACCGCAGCTCTCTTCTATGTGATGGTAGTTTAGATGATCGATATCGACTTGTAATGTGAAGACAAACTCGCTACTCGCGGTCTCGAGACCTATAATATAATGTTCTATCTTTGTTCGGTCTTTTCAATTCGGAGACTAATATGATGAATTGTATTCGGAGACTAATATGATGAATTGTATTCAAAGACTAATCTTCTATTGTATTCGATGAATCTGTTGTTGATGTGTGATGTATATAGTTTGTCAAATTATACATTTTGTAACCTGTGCAAAAAACAGAAAATAAAAAACAAAAAAAACCTAATATTCATACTAATGGCGCATCACACGGCAGTGCGCCATTAGTATGACAGTGCATACTAATGGCGCATCACTGGGTAGTGCGCCATTAGTATGCCGCGGTTACTAATGGCGCATCCAGTGGTGGTGCGCCATTAGTATGCAAAAGCACCTGGATATACATGGCCCCTGGGAGGCATACTAATGGCGCACCCTGGCCTATACTAATGGCGCACCCGCGGTGCGCCATTAGTATACCAGATACTAATGGCGCACCAGGTGGTGCGCCATTAGTAAAAATTACTAATGGCGTGCTATTAATGGCGCACCACAGATGCGCCATTAATGGCCATACTAGGTGCACCATTAGTAGGGGTTTTTCTAGTAGTGTATCATGAAATACCAGCAAACGAAAAAGAATTAAATGGAAAACACAAAATTAAATGAAAAAGAAATCATAAACCCAAAACCCCCCAACATTTTAATACCGGTTGGTGACACCAACCGGTACTAAAGGGCTCCCTGCCCCGAAGCTGGCTCGTGCCATGTGGTTGCCCTTTAGCACCGGTTCGTGCTGAACCGGTACTAAGGGGCGGGGGGCTTTAGTGCCTACATTTTAGCGCCGGTTACCAAACCGGCACTAAAGGGCCTTACGAACCGGTGCTATTGCCCGGTTCTGCACTAGTGTAATCTTGTCTTGAATTGGGAAAAGTGCCACTTTATGGTTAATGAAGGTATTGTCTTGGGGCATAAAGTTACTGAAAGAGGTATTGAAGTTGATAAAGCCAAGGTTGATGCTATTGAAAAGATGCCATGTCCCAAGGACATCAAAGGTATAAGAAATTTCCTTGGTCACGCCGGATTTTATAGGAGGTTCATTAAGGACTTCTCAAAAATTGCTCGGCCTCTGACTAATTTATTACAAAAAGATATACAATTTGTCTTTGATGATGATTGTGTAGAAGCATTTGAAATACTTAAGAAAGCATTGATCTCTGCACCTATTGTTCAGCCACCCGATTGGAATTTACCCTTCGAAATTATGTGTGCTGCTAGTGATTATGCTGTAGGTGCTGTTCTAGGGCAAAGAGTTGATATGAAATTAAACGTTATTCAATATGCTACTAAAACTCTAGACAATGCTCAAAGAAATTATGCTACTGCTGAAAAAGAATTCTTAGCAGTTGTATTTGCTTGTGATAAGTTCAGACCTTATATCGTTGATTCTAAAGTAACTATTCACACTGATCATGCTGCTATTAAATATCTTATGGAAAAGAAAGATGCTAAACCTAGACTTATTAGATGGGTCCTCTTGCTACAAGAATTTGATTTGCATATTGTTGATAGAAAGGGAGCTGAGAACCCCGTAGGAGACAACTTGTCTAGGTTAGAAAATGTTCTTGATGACCCACTACCTATTGATGATAGCTTTCCTAATGAGCAACTAAATGTCATAAAAGCTTCTCGTAATACTCCATGGTATGCTGATTATGCTAATTACATTGTTGCTAAATTTATACCACCTAGTTTCACATACCAACAAAAGAAAAAGTTCTTCTATGATTTGAGGCATTACTTTTGGGATGACCGCCATCTTTATAAAGAAGGAGTAGATGGTGTTATTAGACGTTGTGTACCTGAGCATGAACAGGAACAGATCCTACGCAAGTGTCACTCCGAAGCTTATGGAGGACACCATGCTGGAGATAGAACAGCACATAAGGTATTGCAATCTGGTTTTTATTGGCCTAGTCTCTTCAAAGATGCCCGTAAGTTTGTCTTATCTTGTGATGAATGTCAAAGAATTGGTAATATTAGTAGATGTCAAGAAATGCCTATGAACTATTCACTCGTTATTGAACCATTTGATGTTTGGGGCTTTGACTATATGGGACCTTTTCCTGCCTCTAATGGTTATACACATATTTTAGTTGCTGTTGATTATGTTACTAAGTGGGTAGAAGCTATTCCAACTAGTAGTGCTGATCATAACACCTCTATTAAGATGCTTAAAGAAGTTATTTTTCTGAGGTTTGGAGTCCCTAGATATTTAATGACTGATGGTGGTTCACATTTTATTCATGGTGCTTTCCGTAAAGTGCTTGCTAAATATGATGTTAATCATAGAATTGCATCTCCTTATCACCCACAGTCTAGTGGTCAAGTAGAATTGAGCAATAGAGAGCTCAAATTAATTTTGCAAAAGACTGTCAATAGGTCTAGAAAGAATTGGTCCAAGAAACTTGATGATGCATTATGGGCCTATAGAACTGCATATAAAAATCCTATGGGTATGTCTCCATATAAAATGGTTTATGGAAAAGCATGTCAGTTACCTCTCGAACAAGAACAAAAGGCATATTGGGCTATTAAAGAGCTCAACTATGATTTTATACTTGCCGGTGAGAAGAAGTTATTTGATATTAGCTCACTTGATGAATGGAGAACCCAAGCCTACGAAAATGCCAAGTTGTTTAAAGAAAAAGTTAAAAGATGGCATGATCAAAGAATACAAAAGCGTGAGTTTAACGTAGGTGATTATGTACTGCTATACAACTCTCGTTTAAGATTTTTTTCAGGAAAACTTCTCTCTAAATGAGAAGGCCCCTACATTATCGAGGAGGTCTATCGTTCCGGTGCCATAAAAATCAACAACTTCGAAGGCACAAATCCGAAGGTGGTGAATGGTCAAAGAATTAAACATTATATCTTAGTAATCCTATAAATGTTGAATCCAATGTTATTGAAACCATAACCCCGGAGGAATACATAAGGGACACTTTCGGAACGTTTCAGACTCCGAAAAGGAATAGGTATGTGGTACAGTAAGTAAACCGACTCCAAAACAGTTTTTAAGGCAATATTTCTCCGTTTTGGAATATTTAGAAAAATAGAAAAATAAGAAGGAGTCCGGGAAGGACACGAGGCCTCCACGAGGGTGGAGGGTGCGCCCTACCCTACTGGGCACACCCCCTACCTCGTGGGCACCTCGTGCGCTCTCCGGACTCTGTTTTCTTGCACGACACGTAATTTGGTCGATAAAAATTCATTATATAATCTCACAAAGGTTTTGACTCCTGCATCACACAAATATCTCTTGTCTTTGCTTCGAGCTGTCCTGCTGCAGATGTAGGATCGAAAGTATGTCTAGAGGGGGGGTGATTAGACTACTTGACCAAATAAAAACTTAAACTTTTCCCAATTTTAGTTCTTGGCAAATTTTAGCTATCTTAGGACAAGTCAAGCAATCATTACACAATTCAAGCAAGCATGCAAAGAGTATATTAGCAGCGGAAAGTAAAGCATGCAACTTGCAAGAATATAAAGGGAAGGGTTTGGAGAATTCAAATGCTATTGGAGACATGGATGTTTTTCCCGTGGTTCGGATAGGTGGTGCTATCCTACATCCACGTTGATGGAGACTTCAACCCACGAAGGGTAACGGTTGCGCGAGTCCACGGAGGGCTCCACCCACGAGGGGTCCACGAAGAAGCAACCTTGTCTATCCCACCATGGCCATCGCCCACGAAGGACTTGCCTCACTAGCGGTAGATTTTCACGAAGTAGGCGATCTCCTTGCCCTTAGAAACTCCTTGGTTCAACTCCACAATCTTGTCGGAGGCTCCCAAGTGACACCTAGCCAATCTAGGAGACACCACTCTCCAAGAAGTAACAAATGGTGTGTTGATGATGAACTCCTTGCTCTTGTGCTTCAAATGATAGTCTCCCCAACACTCAACTCTCTCTCATAGGATTTGGATCTGGTAGAAAGAAGGTTTGAGTGGAAAGCAACTTGGGGAAGGCTAGAGATCAAGATTCATATGGTAGGAATGGAATCTCTTGGTCTCAACACATGAGTAGGGGGTTCTCTCTCAGAACATGTGAGTTGGAAGTGTATATGTGTTCTGGTTGCTCTCTCCATGAATGAAGAGGAGGTGGAGGGGTATATATAGCCTCCACACAAAATCCAACCGTTACACACAATTTACCAATCTCGGTGGGACCGAATCAGAAAACTCGGTCGGACCGAAATAGTAAACCTAGTGACCGTTAGGAATTTCGGTGGGACTGACATGCAACTCGGTAGGACCGATTCGGTTAGGGTTTGGGCATAACGTAATCTCGGTGAGACCGATTGCACAAACTCGGTGAGACCGAGTTTGGCAATAAGCTAACCAGAGAGTTGGTCAAGTAAACTCGGTGGGACCGACTCGCTCTTTCGGTGAGACCGAAAAGTTACAAGAAGGAAACATAGAGTTTACATTGCATTCTCGGTGGGACCGATTCGCTCTTTCGGTGAGATCGAAAAGTTACAAAAGGGAAACAGAGAGTTTGCAAGCCCATCTCGGTGAGACCGAGATCCTTATCGGTAGGACCGAATTGCTAGGGTTTGGCAGTGGCAAATGACAAGTGAAACTCGGTAGCGCCGGATTGAAAGAATCGGTATGACTGAGTTTGGCTTAGGGTTTAGGTCATTTGTGGCTATGGAAAAGTGGTTGAGGATTTTGGAGCATATCACCAAGCACATAAAGCAAGAGGCTCATTAAGCAACACCTCATCCCTCCTTGATAGTATTGGCTTTTCCTAAAGACTCAATGTGATCTTGGATCACTAAAATATAAAATGAAGAGTCTTGAACTTTTGAGCTTGAGCCAATTCTTTGTCCTTAGCATTTTGATGGTTCCACTTTCATATCCATGCCATGCCAATCATTAAGCTTTACTGAAATGATCATCTTGAAATACCATTAGCTCAATGAACTATTTGTTGTTATGAATTACCAAAACCACCTAGGGATAGTTGCACTTTCAATCTCCCCCTTTTTGGTAATTGATGACAACATATAGATCAAAGCTTCGACAAATTATAATAATCATGAAGTGCATTGTCGCTTTGAGAAGTATGTGATAAGTAAGAGCTCCCCCTAAATTTGTGCATATTTAAAATTTGCTTTGGACTGCAAATGCACAAAGAGTTAGAGTCATGGGTTACTCTTCCATGTCACATACATCTTGGTGGTGCGCTTAAAATGATAAGAATGAAATACATGCACTCTTCACCAAGAATAGTGAGTGATCATATAAGACAAATAGGATAATAGTATTTAAGCAACCATTAAGTGTAGCTTATGATCAAACACATGATCATCGATGTCTCACACAGACATAAGGACGTAGTATCTCACACACAAGCAAACAAAGTTTGAAAAAACACCAAATAAAACAAGAGAGAATAAAAGCAACACTCTCTCTCGAAGCCTATGATCTATACATTTTCTCCCCCTTTGGCAACAAGTTACCAAAAAGTTCCTAGAAAATGCATAGTGCTAAGTCAACGCTCAGGCTTGATCTTCAGGTGGTGGTGGAGTCCGGAGCATGCCAAGGACGAAGCCTTCGGTAGATGTGGTAGGAGTTGAGGCTGAAGTGGATGCTGGAGCTGGTGGAACTGAGGCTGTAGCTGGTGCAGACGTTGTAGCTCTGGTGTCAGCAACTGGCAGTGCAGACGACCTCGGACCTCGTGGCACCCTGGCAAAAGCATCAGTTGTGGTCCTGCCTCTCCTCTCGTTCATGTCATCCTGAAGCTGCTCCACGGCAGTCTGTATCTCTGTCACCTTGATGTCCATGTCATAGAACCTCTGTTCTATGATCCTCTCTAAGCTTGCCTGGTTCTGAGTCAGGGTGGCAAGTCCTTGCTCAATCCGCAGGGTGGACGCAATCAGGTAACCAAGCTGCTCTTGTTTGGTTTTCAGGAAGTAATCAGATGCCTCCTCTTGAGTAGGCATCCTGGCAGCTTTCTCCTTCTTCGCCTTCTCCTTCTTAGCTTGTGCATGGGCAGATGATGGCTCATTCTCAGTCATGATCACTTGATTATCTTCGAAGTCTGGACGGATGGGCAAGTGTTCCTTATCCAACAGGTATGTGCCCGTGCCCATCTTTGAGTTGATGAGCTCCTGAATCCGTGGGGCATACCCACAACTCCTCTTCTGGTCGGCGGCTGTCCTCTTGACGGTTTCCACTATGAGGCTCATGACTTTGAATTTTTGAGGTACATCAAAGATGTGTAGCAGGTTAATGGCATGACCTCTGATCATCCGGTGATCTCCAGACTTGGGCAGAAGAGTGTGCCTAAGGATCCAGTTGATCGTAGGCAATCCTGATAGCATGTGCTTCACAGACCCAAACTGGTGAGTGTCAAGATCATCTGTGGGAATCTCCTTGTACATATTTGCCATGGAGTTGTGATCCATCTTCTTCT
Organism: Triticum aestivum; assembly: GCF_018294505.1. Classification (NCBI taxonomy): domain Eukaryota; kingdom Viridiplantae; phylum Streptophyta; class Magnoliopsida; order Poales; family Poaceae; genus Triticum; species Triticum aestivum. The sequence goes on from NC_057812.1 coordinate 637,922,279, forward strand.
TGGCATAAATGTCCAAGTCATCTGCTTGCTCCTCTGGGGCATTGATCAACTTCGCCCATTCCTCAACAATTGATAGGTACCTTGTACCCTCTGACATCCAAGTGATCCTGCCATCCGGGTAGAAGTGTGATGTGGAGTAAAATTGCATAATTAGCTCCTCGTTCCACTTTGTGAGCTTCTTCCCAACAAAGTCTGCCACTCCACACGCACTAAAGCTGTCATATACTCCAGGGTAGTGTTCCTCGTTTTCCTTCATGTAGGTCCAGTCGACCCATCTCATGTCACATACAATTGGCTTCTTGTCAAGCAACACTGTCTCATAGAAATCCTGCTGCTCCTTGGTATGAAACCTGTAGTCCATTGCAGTTCTCCTTCTGGTGGCATAAGGATCTGCCTCTCTCCACTTCCTCAGCCCTGAATCCTTCATGAGCTTCATATTCTCAGCCACAGGATGAGCATCGTTGTGGTCTGGGATCTTGGGCTTGAGCTTCCTAAGGACATGCTCTTCTTCTTCCTCTGCAACTTCATGCACTGGGGCCTTGTTCTTCTTAGTGGCTGGGATGCTTCTTGTGTTTCTCTTTGGTGCACTCTTAGGCTTAGATGCAGTTGTCCCTGACCTTATGGCATCTCCCATAAGTTTGGCTGCCTTGGGTGCTGGTGCAGCAACCTCTTCTTCTTCCTCCTCATCTTCCATGATGGAGGCTTTCCCAACCACTCTGGCTATAGTCTTCTTCACTCTTTCTTTCCTCTTTTTGCCCTCAGCGGCAACAGGCTCAATGGGAGCAGGCTTCTCAGTTGAAGCTCTAGCCTTTGACATGGGCTGCCTGCCTGCTGGCCTTTTGATTTTGAGCCCTGGCTTTGTGCCTTGAGCTGGTTCAACTCTCTTTGATGTGGCCTCTTCCTCTGCACACATAGTCTTCATCTTCAGAATTAGAAGTTCTCTTCTTCCTTTGTCTAGTGGCAGCTTTAGGCAGGTTGCTAGGTGTGCTCCTGCTGCCATCATCTGAAGAACTTGAGGGGCTAGTGCCCTCACTCATCACCACTTGCTGCTCTGAGAGGTTCTGGCTGTCACTTTGGTCTGACATGATGCAAACTGACTGCTGACCCTGTGAATAGATTATAGATGAGATAGAGTGGATGAGCATCACAAAATGCAGAGATTTTTGCAAAAGAACAATTCGAAAACTTAGTTTTAGTTTCCCACTGAAATCATCTCGGATCTACCGATTTTCAAACTCGGTGACACCGAAGCAGTTTTGGCACCAGAACTAGTGAACTCGGTCAGACCGAGTCATAGTTCGGTGGCACCGAGACTGCTAGGGTTTCACTGAGTTCCAAAATCGGTCGCACCGATAAGTGACTCTTGGTCAGACCGAGTTTCACTTGTGCAATGGCATAAGCCAGATCGATGGGACCGAGTTTTTCAACTCGGTGGGTCCGAGATGGTTTCGGCGGAAACCTAACCCTAAAATTTTCGAATTAAACCTAATCTACGAGTTCATCGACTAGATAGGAGTTTATCAAACGTGGCAAGAATCATGCTGATCACAATGTGCTAGGAATCGGATTGGAGAATAGCACAAAGATCGAGTCCATACCCTAGTTCGGCGGAGACTCACTACGGCGGCAACGGCGGGGCAGAATTCCCGTTGACGGCGACGGAGACTAGCGACTGGAGGCGGCTGGCGGCGAGGAGGACGATCCGGAGACCCAGGAGGCAGAGCGAGCTATGCGCGGGCGAAGAGGTTTTGGAGAAATTTCCAAAATTTTGCCTGACACTATATATAGCCCGACCCTGTCGGTGTGACCGAGTGGAACAACTCGGTGGCACCGAGATGCAAAACTGTATACAGTTACTACAACTCGGTGTGACCGAGTGGTTCAAATCGGTTGCACCGAGATCAAAAACCTAGATCAACTTAATGATCTCGGTAGGACCGAAAGTATGGAATCGGTCAGACCGAGAATCACAAAGAGGTTTTGGAAGTTTAAGTCTATGACGAATCAGGGACTCCGAGCGCTCCTCACACAGAGTGGTTGGAATCTGACTTGATCAAATTTTGTGATGCAACATGAATAGAGTTTGAGACGAGAAAAGCATAGATAGCTAGATGAGGTTCTTAGGCATTCTTGTCCATCCACTTGGCAAAAGGAAATAAAGCCAAACATTCAAAACAACAAGTGGATGTCCTCGAATGAGTAAAATATGCAACCAACATGCTCACACAATAAGATGGCAAATGAAATATGTGGCAAAGCATGCACAAACAATTCTAGCATCTATCAAGCAATTTGCGATGACTAGGTCATCTATATATGAGTATATTGACTTAGGAGTCAAGTGAGAACACTTGATCGTAGGTCATACTCATCGTTTAAGCTCGAGTGGGGTTACCACTTTTACATAAAGCATTGTTGTATTCACATCTTTAGAGTTGCTTTAGCTCAAGTCTTAGAGTAAAGCTCCCCCTAGATGTGATATCCCCCCTAAGAGGGGTGAACTAACCTTGGGTTTTGTTGATGATGACTTCATGTAGATGTTGAAGATGTGGATGCTCAATGTTGACGTAGACCACTTGGAGCTATCCATTTGAGTGAATTGCACTTTCAATACCTACATGGGTTAGTCCCACAAGGAACAAACAAGGATATCCATAGACATAGAGTGATGCACACACAAGATGATGTCCATGAAAACTTTAGGTTACCTTGTCCCTTGTCTTACCAACAAGAGGGTTTGTGACTCCTTGAACTAGTGCATAATGTGGAAGTTGATTGCACTTGTTCTTGCCAAAATGATGAGAGTGAAATATGTTGGCGGAGTCACCCTCAAGAACTATCTAGTTCTTCTTCTTTTGGATCCACACCATCTTGATGGGAATCCTTGGAGTTGTAGTCGTGCTTGATGAAGTGGAATTTGACGTGGTCTTGGGAATCCACTTGACTAAGGTCTTAGGAGCTTCTTCAAATGCATCAATCTCCTCTTGAAGCTTGTCCTTGCCTTTTTGCTTGTAGTCTTGTGGTGGAAGATCATCTTGAGCTTGTGTCCCCTTGAAAGAAGTATCATACTTCTCTTGTTGAGGAACAAACTTTGTCTTGGGGTATTGATCTTCTTCCCATTCAACTCCATTGGCATTGAACTTTCGTTGAAAACCAACACCTTGATTCTTCCGGTGCATTCCTTGCTTGCGCACAATTTCCTCGAATTTCTTACTCCCGTCAAGGATTTTGTATACTCCTTTCTCTATAATTCCCTTCAATAAGCTATTTTCTTGCTCAAGTGTAACTTGGATAAGAGAATCATTAGTGGAATCAAGAGAACTACTAGAAGCAACGATATTGGATTTAGCATGATCATTGTTACTACTAGAGGAAGAATCTTTCTTGTTCTTGTTACTAGAGTTGACTTGAGGCATGTAAGTGGATAAGAGTAAACACTTGGCAATGTAAGAAGAACTTTTCTTACGGAGATCATCATTGATTGCTTTTAAGAACTCATGCTCTTGCTCAAGATTGAGCTTTTCAAAGCGTAATTTCTCATGAGCTCTCAAAAGTTCTTGATGATCTTCGAAGATAGTTTCATGAGCTAACTTAAGAGTGTTTAGTTCTTTAGTTAGAGCCTCAATCTTCTCCTTATCATTGTCATTCGTTTTATCTTGATTAGCATGATTAATTGATGTTTCATCATAGTATTCATCACTAGAGTTTTCAACAAGCAAATCATCATCACCTAACAAGTCATCTTCATCACTATTAAAATCAACATACTCGGGGTGTGTTACCTTAGGCCCTTTGGCCATGAAGCATCTTCCAATTCCTTCATTTGGTGAATCAAATATGTCGTAGGAGTTGGTTGACACAAGTGCTAGACCGGCAACACCTTCATCTTGAGTATCTTCGGAGTCGGAGTGATAACTTCTCTTGGAGTGGCTGTCGGAGTCGGAGCCGGATACCCATTCACCAACATGAGCTTGATGTCTTTGTTTTGTGTAGCTCCTTGATGATTTTTCCTTCCTTTCCGAATCCTTTCTTCTCCGTGAGTATCTTCGTTCATAATGATCATCTCTACTCCTTCTCTCTATTGGTGGTGATTCTTTGCTTCTTCTTTTTGGAGAATCTTCTCTTCTCTTGTAGGGAGACGAACACTCATTGGAATAGTGTTCGGGTCTTCCACAATTATAGAAATTTCGCTCTCGACTAGAAGATCTCCTGTCATTGTAGGACCTTGACTTGAAGCTTCCATCTTTGCTTCTTCTCTTGTAGAACTTGTTGAAGTTCTTCACCATTAAGCTCAATTCTTCGTTGAAGTTTTGTTTCTCACTTGATGATGTGGGGACTTCACATGACGCTTTGTAGGCACCACTTGATTTGTTGTGAAGTTCCTCTTTATCCTTGAGTGACATCTCATGAGCAACAATCCTTCTAATTACTTCCGTTGGTTTGAGATCTTTGTAATTGGGCATCATTTGAATTAATGTGCACACGGTATCATATTTCCCATCCAAGGCTCTTAGGATCTTCTTGATGATGAATCTATCGGTCATCTCTTCACTTCCTAAGCCGGCAATCTCATTTGTGATGAGAGCAAGCCTAGAGTACATTTCAGCGACACCTTCACCATCCTTCATCTTGAACTTGTCAAGTTGACTTTGGAGCACATCCAACTTGGATTCCTTGATGGAGTCGGTACCTTCGTGCATATCATCAAGGTGTCCCAAATTTCCTTTGCATTCTCAAGGCGGCTGATTTTGTTGAATTCTTCGGGGCATAATCCGTTGAAGAGAATATCACAAGCTTGAGCATTGTATTGCAACATATTCAACTCATCTGTGGTAGCTTCACGGTTTGGTTCTCTCCCATCAAAGAAGTAACCTTGCAAACCAACACAAACAATAGCCCAAACGGCGGGGTTATGTCCAAGAATATGCATTTTCATTTTATGCTTCCAACTAGCAAAATTAGTGCCATCAAAGTAAGGACCTCTACGGTGATAGTTTCCCTCGCTAAACGCCATACTCTCCTAGGTTGTGAAACCAAGGCTATGACCACCAAAAGCTATGGAAATCAAAGCAAATGGAGACCAAAGCTCTGATACCACTTCTAGGATCGAAAGTATGTCTAGAGGGGGGGTGATAGACTACTTGACCAAATAAAAACTTAACCTTTTCCCAATTTTAGTTTTTGGCAGATTTTAGCTATCTTAGGATAAGTCAAGCAATCATTACACAATTCAAGCAAGCATGCAAAGAGTATATTAGCAGCGGAAAGTAAAGCATGCAACTTGTAAGAATATAAAGGGAAGGGTTTGGAGAATTCAAACGCTATTGGAGACACGGATGTTTTTCCCGTGGTTCGGATAGGTGGTGCTATCCTACATCCATGTTGATGGAGACTTCAACCCACGAAGGGTAACGGTTGCGCGAGTCCACGGAGGGCTCCACCCACGAAGGGTCCATAAAGAAGCAACCTTGTCTATCCCACCATGGCCATCGCCCACGAAGGACTTGCCTCACTAGCGGTAGATCTTCACGAAGTAGGCGATCTCCTTGCCCTTACAAACTCCTTGGTTCAACTCCACAATCTTGTCGGAGGCTCCCAAGTGACACCTAGCCAATCTAGGAGACACCACTCTCCAAGAAGTAACAAATGGTGTGTTGATGATGAACTCCTTTCTCTTGTGCTTCAAATGATAGTCTCCCCAACACTCAACTCTCTCTCATAGGATTTGGATCTGGTAGAAAGAAGGTTTGAGTGGAAAGAAACTTGGGGAAGGCTAGAGATCAAGATTCATATGGTAGGAATGGAATCTCTTGGTCTCAACACATGAGTAGGGGGTTCTCTCTCAGAACATATGAGTTGGAAGTGTATATGTGTTCTGGTTGCTCTCTCCACGAATGAAGAGGAGGTGGAGGGGTATATATAGCCTCCACACAAAATCCAACCGTTACACACAATTTACCAATCTCGGTGGGACCAAATCAGAAAACTCGGTCGGACCAAAATAGTAAACCTAGTGACAGTTAGGAATTTCGGTGGGACCGACATGCAACTCGGTAGGACCGATTCGGTTAGGGTTTGGGCATAACGTAATCTCGGTGAGACCGATTGCACAAACTCGGTGAGACCGAGTTTGGCAATAAGCTAACCAGAGAGTTGGTCAAGTAAACTCGGTGGGACCGACTCGCTCTTTCGGTGAGACCGAAAAGTTACAAGAAGGAAACATAGAGTTTACATTGCATTCTCGGTGGGACCAATTCGCTCTTTCGGTGAGATCGAAAAGTTACGAAAGGGAAACAGAGAGTTTGCAAGCCCATCTCGGTGAGACCGAGATCCTTATCGGTAGGACCGAACTGCTAGGGTTTGGCAGTGGCAAATGACAAGTGAAACTCGGTGGCGCCGGATTGAAAGAATTGGTATGACCGAGTTTGGCTTCGGGTTTATGTCATTTGTGGCTATGGAAAAGTGGTTGAGGATTTTGGAGCATATCACCAAGCACATAAAGCAAGAGGCTCATTAAGCAACACCTCATCCCTCCTTGATAGTATTGGCTTTTCCTAAAGACTCAATGTGATCTTGGATCACTAAAATATAAAATGAAGAGTCTTGAACTTTTGAGCTTGAGCCAATTCTTTGTCCTTAGCATTTTGAGGGTTCCACTTTCATATCCATGCCATGCCAATCATTGAGCTTTCCTGAAATGATCATCTTGAAATACCATTAGCTCAATGAACTATATGTTGTTATGAATTACCAAAACCACCTAGGGATAGTTGCACTTTCAGCAGATTAGAGCAACATGTCATCCCAGGATTCGGAAGGGAGAAAGCTATGTGGCTGATTACCTTCTAGGTCCTAAGGTATATGGGGATGTGGAGCATTGTGGTTGGACTACGGAAGAAGAAGAGGACTATGAACCCAAGGGAAGGGAGGAGACGAGCTCAAAAGAAGACAAAGTCCCATTACCTCAACCTGGGGACATGCATGTGGATTTCAAAAAGTCAAGTCTCCTGGATGGAGTACAGAAACCTAAGATTGAGTTTATCCCTTTTCGCCTCTTGCAGGAAAACAAGCAGGAACTATGCAAAAAGATACTGAGCGTGGAGCAGGAGATCGATGACCTAAGGGACCAAAATTCTGTCCTCAAGCGTAAATTAAGGAAGAAACCTATGCCATCAACAAAACCATCACCTTCTCCACCAACAAAGAAGAACTGAGCATCGGGTATGGGCACTCCCCTTGGCAACTGCCAAGCTTGGCAACTGAGTATCGTATCACCATCACTTTTATCTTTACTGTTTTTCTTAGTTCGATCCTATTGGTAATATCTTGATCTAGTAGAATAAAGTTTATGGTATGATCTAGTTTTGAGTTTTACTTTATGATCCTTCTATGTAATCGAGTCCATGAGCTATATATAATAAAGATTAGTGTTGAGTCAAGGTCTTGATTATTTTGCCATTATCTTGAGTGAATAAAAGAAAAGAGAGAAGAATAAAAAGAAACAAAGAGATCATATGGATCTTATGGAGAGTAATGAGCTCACATAGAAAAGTATGATGAATAAAAGTTGTTGAGAGTCGACAAACATAGTCTTGGTCATCGTTGCAATTAATAGGAAGTAATAAAAAAAGAGGTATTCACATATAAATATACTATCTGGGACATCTTTTATGATTGTGAGCACTCATTAAAATATGACATGCTAAAGGGTTGACGCTAGACAAGGAAGACAACGTAATGGGTTATGTTTTCTTACATCTGAGATAAATTATATTGTCATGGATCCTCCAACATGTTGAGCTTCCTTTCCCCCTAATGCTAGCCAAATTCTTTGCACCAAGTAGAGATACTACTTGTGTTTCCAAACACCCTTAAACCTGTTTTGCCATGAGAGTCCGCCATACCTACCTATGGATTGAGTAAGATACTCCAAGTAAGTTGTCATCGGTGCAAGCAATAAAACTTGCTCTCTAAGTATGTATGACTTATTAGTGTGGGAGAAAATAGCTTTATACGATCGTGTGATATGGAAGAAATAAAACCGACAGACTGCATAATAAAGGTCCATATCACAAGTGGCAATATAAAGTGACGTTCTTTCGCATTAAGATTTTATGCATCCAACCATAAAAGCGCATGACAACCTCTGCTTCCCTCTGCGAAGGGCCTATCTTTAACTTGTTTCTCCTACCCTGCATAAGAGTCATGGTGATCTTCACCCTTCCTTTTTTACATTTTATCCGTTGGCAAGCACAATATGTTGGAAAGATCCTGGTATATATGGCTAACTGGATGTGAGTTTTCATGAACTATTATTGTTGACATTACCCTTGAGGTAAAACATTGGGAGGCAAAACTATAAGCCCCTATCTTTCTCTATGTCCGATTAAAAATCCATACCCATAAGTATTGCATGAGTGTCAGCAATTGTGAAAGACTATATGATAGTTGAGTATGTGGACTTGTTGAAAAGCTCTTATATTGAATCTTTCCTATGTTATGATAAATTGCAATTGCTCCAATGACTGAGATTATAGTTTGTTAGTTTTCAATGAAGTTTATGATTCATACTTGAAATTGTGATCAAATTATTACTCTAGCATAAGAAATCATATGACAAGAATTATATAAGTTGATGTTCTAAGAATGATCATGATGCCCTCATGTCCGTATTTTACTTTTATCGACACCTCTATCTCTAAACATGTGGACATATATTTCGATTTCGGCTTCCGCTCGAGGACAAGCGAGATCTAAGCTTGGGTGAGTTGATACATCCATTTTGCATCATGCTTTTATACTGATATTAATTGCATTATGGGCTGTTATTACAAATTATGTCACAATACTTATGCCTATTCTCTCTTATTTTACAAGCTTTACATAAAGAGGGAGAATGCCGGCAACTAGGATTCTGGGCTGGAAAAGGAGCAAATATTAGAGACCTATTCTGCACAGCTCCAAAAGTCCTGAAACTTCACGGAAGACGTTTTCAGAATATATAAAAAATACTGAGCACAAGAAGTTCACCAGGGGGGCCACACCATGCCCACGAGGGTGTGGGGCGCGCCCTACCCCCCTGGGCGCGCCCCCTACCTCGTGGGCCCCCTGGTGGCCCTCTGATGGCCATCTTCTGCTATATGGAGTCTTTCGATGAGGAAAAGAAATCATAAGCCATCTTCTCGGACGAAACACCGCCTCCACGAGGCGGACCTTGGCAGATCCAATCTAGGGCTCCGGCAGAGCTGTTCTGCCGGGGAAACTTCCCTCCGGGAGGGGGAAATCATCGCCATCGTCATCACCAACGCTCCTCTCATCGGGAGAGGGAAATCTCCATCAACATCTTCACCAGCACCATCTCCTCTCAAAACCCTAGTTCATCTCTTGTATCCAATTCTTGTCTCCAAGTACGGGATTGGTACTAGTAGGTTGCTAGTAGTGTTAATTACTCCTTGTAGTTGATGCTAGTTGGTTTATTTGGTGGAAGATCATATGTTCAGATCCTATATGCATATTAATACCCCTCTGATTATGAACATGAATATGCTTTGTGAGTAGTTATGTTTGTTCCTGAGGAAATGGGAGAAGTCTTGCTATTAGTAGTCATGTGAATTTGGTATTCGTTCGATATTTTGATGAGATGTATGTTGTCTAGCCTCTAGTGGTGTTATGTGAACGTCGACTACATAACACTTCACCATTATTTGGGCCTAGAGGAAGGCATTGGGAAGTAATAAGTAGATGATGGGTTGCTAGAGTGACAGAAGCTTAAACCCTAGTTTATGCGTTGCTTCGTAAGGTGCTGATTTGGATCCATATGTTTCATGCTATGGTTAGGTTTACCTTAATACTTTTGTTGTAGTTGCGAATGCTTGCAATAGAGGTTAATCATAAGTGGGATGCTTGTCCAAGTAAGGACCGTACACAAGCACTGGTCCACCACATACCAAATTATCAAAGTACCGAACGTGAATCATATGAACATGATGAAAACTAGCTTGACGATATTCCCATGTGTCCTCGGGAGCGCTTTTCTCTATAGAAGAGTTTGTCCAGGCTTGTCCTTTGCTACAAAAAGTATTGGGCCACCTTGCTTCACTTTATTTACTTTTGTTACTTGTTGCTCGTTACAAATTATCCTATCACAAAACTATTTGTTACCACTTATTTCAGTACTTGCAGAGAATACCTTGTTGGAAACCACTTATCATTTCCTTCCGCTCCTCGTTGGGTTCGACACTCTTACTTATTGAAAGGACTACGATAGATCCCCTATACTTGTGGGTCATCAATGATTTAAGAAGATATGGGTATACCTACTTAATGAAATATAAGTCTAAAACATTTGAAAAGTTCAAAGAGTTTCAGAGTGAAGTGGAAAATCATCGTAAAAAGAAAATAAAGTTTCTACGATCTGATAGTGGAGGAGAATATTTGAATTTTGAGTTTGGTCTACATTTGAAACAAAGCGGAATAGTTTCACAACTCACGCCACCCGGAACACCACAACGTAATGGTGTATCCGAACGTTGTAATCGTACTTTACTAGATATGGTGCAATCTATGATGTCTCTTACTGATTTACCGCTATCATTTTGGGGTTATGCTTTAGAGACAGCTGCATTCACGTTAAATAGGGCACCATCGAAATCCGTTGAGACGATGCCTTATGAACTGTGGTTTGGCAAGAAACCAAAGTTGTCGTTTCTTAAAGTTTGGGGCTGCAATGCTTATGTGAAAAAACTTCAACCTGATAAGCTCGAACCCAAATCGGAGAAATGTGTCTTCATAGGATACCCAAAGGAAACTGTTGGGTACACCTTATATCACAGATCCAAAGGCAAGACATTTGTTGCTAAGAATGGATCCTTTCTAGAGAAGGAGTTTCCCTCGAAAGAAGTAAGTGGGAGGAAAGTAGAACTTGATGAGGCAAATGTACCTGCTCCCTTATTGGAAAGTAGTTCATCACAAAAACCGGTTCCTGTGACACCTACACCAATTAGTGAGGAAGTTAATGATGATGATCATGAAACTTCAGACCAAGTTACTACCGAACCTCATAGGTCAACCAGAGTGAGATCCGGACCAGAGTGGTACAGTAATCTTGTTCTGGAGGTCATGTTACTAGACCATGGCGAACCTACGAACTATGAGGAAGCGATGATGAGCTCAGATTCCACAAAATGTCTTGAGGCCATGAAATCTGAGATGGGATCCATGTATGAGAACAAAGTGTGGACTTTGGTTGACTTGCCCGATGATCGGCAAGCCATCGAGAATAAATGGTTCTTCAAGAAGAAGACAAACGCTGATGGTAATGTTACTATCTCAAAGCTCGACTTGTTGCGAAATGTTTTTGACAAGTTCAAGGAGTTGACTATGATGAGACCTTCTCACCCGTAGCGATGCTTAAGTCCATCCGAATCATGTTAGCAATAGCCGCATTTTATGATTATGAAATTTGGTAAATGGATGTCAAAACTGCATTCCTGAATGGATTTCTGGAAGAAGAGTTGTATATGATGCAACCATAAGGTTTTGTTGATCCAAAGTAATCTAAAAAGGTGTGCAAGCTCCAGCGATCCATTTATGGACTGGTGCAAGCCTCTCGGAGTTGGAATAAACGTTTCGATAGTGTGATCGAAGCATATGGTTTTATATAGACTTTTGGAGAAGCCTGTATTTACAAGAAATTGAGTGGGAGCTCTGTAGCATTTCTAATATTATATGTGGATGACATATTGTTGATTGGAAATGATATAGAATTTCTAGATATCATAAAAGGATACTTGAATAAGAGTTTTTCAATGAAAGACCTCGGTGAAGCTGCTTACATATTAGGCATCAAGATCTATAGAGATAGATCAAGACGCTTAATTGGACTTTAACAAAGCACATAGCTTGACAAAGTTTTGAAGACATTCAAAATGGATCAGGCTAAGAAAGGATTCTTGCTTGTATTACAAGGTGTGAAGTTGAGTAAGACTCAATGCACGACCATTGCAGAAGATAGAGAGAAAATGAAAAGTGTTCCCTATGCTTCAGCCATAGGCTCTATCATGTACGCAATGCTGTGTACCAGATCTGATGTGTGCCTTGCTATTAGTTTAGCCGAGAGGTACCAATGTAATCCAGGAGCGGATCACTGGACAGCGGTGAAGAACATCCTGAAGTACCTAAAGAGGACTAAGGATATGTTTCTCGTTTATGGAGGTGACAAAGAGCTCGTCGTAAATGGTTATGTCGATGCAAGCTTTGACACTGATCCGGACGATTCTAAATCGCAAACTGGATACATGTTTACATTGAACAGTGGAGCTGTCAGTTGGTGCAGTTCTAAACAATGCGTCGTGGCAGGATCTACATGTGAAGCGGAGTACATAGCTTCTTCGGAAGCAGCAAATGAAGGAGTCTGGATGAAGGAGTTCATATCCAATCTAGGTGTCATACCTAGTGCATCGTGTCCAATGAAAATCTTTTGTGACAATACTGGTGCAATTGCCTTGGCAAAGGAATCCAGATGTCACAAGAGAACCAAGCACATCAAAAGATGCTTCAATTCCATCCGGGATCAAGTCTAGGTGGGACACATAGAGATTTGCAAGATACATACAGATCTGAATGTTGCAGACCCGTTGACTAAGCCTCTTCCACGAGCAAAACATGATCATCACCAAGACTCCATGGGTGTTAGAATCATTATTGTTTAATCTAGATTATTAACTCTAGTGCAAGTGGGAGACTGAAGAAAATATGCCCTAGAGGCAATAATAAAGTTATTATTTATTTCCTCATATCATGATAAATGTTTATTATTCATGCTAGAATTGTATTAACCGGAAACATAATACATGTGTGAATACATAGACAAACGTAGTGTCACTAGTATGCCTCTACTTGACTAGCTCGTTGATCAAAGATGGTTGAGTTTCCTAGCCATAGACATGAGTTGTCATTTGATTAACGGGATCACATCATGAGGAGAATGATGTGATTGACTTGACCCATTCCGTTAGCATAGCACTTGATTGTTTAGTTTACTGCTATTGCTTTCTTCATGACTTATACATGTTCCTATAACTATGAGATTATGCAACTCCCGATTACCGGAGGAACACTTTGTGTGCTACCAAATGTCACAACGTAATTGGGTGATTATAAAGGTGCTCTATAGTTGTCTCCGATGGTACTTGTTGAGTTGGCATAGATCGAGATTAGGATTTGTCACTCCGATTGTCAGAGAGGTACCTCTGGGCCCTCTCGGTAATGCACATCACTATAAGCCTTGCAAGCAATGTGACTAATGAGTTAGTTGCGAGATGATGCATTACGGAACGAGTAAAGAGACTTGCCGGAAACGAGATTGAGCTAGGTATTGAGATACCAACGATCGAATCTCGGGCAAGTAACATACCAATGACAAAGGGAACAACGTATGTTGTTATGCGGTTTGACCGATAAAGATCTTCGTAGAATATGTAGGAACCAATATGAGCGTCCAGGTTCCGCTATTGGTTATTGACCGGAGACGTGTCTCGGTCATGTCTACATAGTTCTCGAACCCATAGGGTCCGCACGCTTAAAGTTTTGTGATGGTCGGTATTATGAGTTTATATATTTTGATGTACCAAAGGTAGTTCAGAGTCTCGGATATGATCACGGACATGACGAGGAGTCTTGAAGTGGTGAGGACATAAAGATTGATATATTGGAAGCCTACATTTGGACATCAGAAGAGTTCCGGTGAAATCGAGATTTTACCGGAGTGCCGGAGGGGTTACCGGAACCCCCCGGGGGTTAATGGGCCTTGTTGGGACCTAGTGGAGAGAGAGGGGCCGGCCAGGGCAGGCCGCGCGCCCCTCCCCCTCTGGCCCGAATTGGACTAGGAAGGGGGGCGGCGCCCCCCTTTCCTTCTCCTTCTCCCCCTTCCTTTCCCCCTCCTAGTAGGAGTAGGAAAGAGGGGAGTCCTACTCCTACTAGGAGGAGGACTCCTCCTCCTGACGCGCCCTACAGGGCCGGCCGGCCTCCCCTTGCTCCTTTATATACGGGGGCAGGGGGAATCCTAGAACACACAAGTTGATCATTGATCTCTCCCAGCCGTGTGCGGTGCCCCCCTCCACCATAATCCACCTCAGTCATATCGTAGCGGTGCTTAGGCGAAGCCCTGCGTTCACTACAAGAAATATGTCAACTTATGACCACCACTATTGGTCACTGAATGGTCACAAATTTCCATTTATGACCTTTTTGTGACCAAAAACATAAGGTCAAAAGCTGGGCGTCGTAAACTGACTATAGCGACCTTTCTTCTGGAATGGTCGCAAACGTTTATGACCAAAAAAAGGTCGTAGATTTAACGACCAATTGTTTTGGTCACTAGCAATTCGACCACACCACGTCAGATCCACCGTGGCAAGCTGACGTGGCAGACTTACGACCAAATGAAAAGGTCGTAAAATAGAATCAGCCCGGTCCATTTCAGCCATCTTGATGGGCCAAGCCCAATAATTCAGCCCATTTATTTTTTTTCTCTTTATTTTGCTTATCTGCATGGGCCAGGCCCAATAATTTGGCCTTTTATTTTCTGGGAATGGAGCCTTTTTCTGATGATTTTTTTATATTCCACTATTGTTTTGGGCCACAGCCTTTTTAGTCTAGTTCGAATTTGGGCCTTGGCCTTTTTATTTTCTGTTATGCAGCCTTTTATATTTTTTTTCTTATAGTCATTTCTTTTTTTAGGCCCAAGCCTTTTTGGTCTAATTCTTGTTTGGGCCTTGGCCTTTTTAGAGCCCAGGTTCTCATTTTGCATAACTATAAACAGAAAGGACCAGGTGCACAAGCGATCCACAAGCCCAGGTGCACAAGTGATCCACATAACTTCACAGAAAATAAACAAAATGATCCACAAGTGATCCAGGTTCACAAGATCACATAACTTCACAGAAAGGCCCAGGTTCACAAGTGATCACATAACTTCACAGGATCCATGTGCTCTAGTTTAAACAGCAAAATGCAACAA
This sequence comes from Triticum aestivum, assembly GCF_018294505.1. Classification (NCBI taxonomy): domain Eukaryota; kingdom Viridiplantae; phylum Streptophyta; class Magnoliopsida; order Poales; family Poaceae; genus Triticum; species Triticum aestivum. Next base: position 637,937,298 of record NC_057812.1, read on the forward strand.
AATGCAACAGCTCTCAGCTCAGCTCCGAGGTTCACAGGTTCAAAATGCAACAACTACCTTAGCTCAAAGACAAAGCCACTTAACGGACTGACAACGCAATTATTGCCGTCCGGCTTCTTTGCCGTCTGCAGCGGACGGCAAAAACTTTGCCATCAGTAGCAGACGGCAAAGTAGCTGTTTACCGAAGCCTACTTTGCCGGAGCCTTTTGTCGTCCGCGGCTGACGGCAAAGGCCAGCTGATTCCTGTAGTGAGAGGTTCATAGCACAGCCATCAAACTACCTTAGCTCCAAAGAGAGCCATCAAGTGGGCTAACTTCTCTTCCTGTTCTTGAGACTTCTTGCGCAGCAGCTCAAGTTCCTTGTCGCGTGCAGCTTCAGATTCTTCGGCCTTCATCTTGATTGCCGCCAATTCTTCTTGCACCAGTTCAGCTTGAAGCTCGGACCTCTCTAGCTTCTGCTCAAGGTCACGAACATAAGCAGCAACTTTGCCGGAGTTGTTCCTAGATGACTGGAGCCCAACATTCCTGAGGAATGTGCTTTCCTTGGCTTTGGTCTTGAGGACTTGTTTGACAATTTCAACAGCAGACTTTGGCTCTTCACCTTCTGGTACCGGCGCTTCCTTCATTTTTTCCATCTCAAGCTAGCATATGGAGAAAAATGATAGGCATTAGTGGGAGATCTATTTCACATTTTGCAAACCAAACCAAGCAAGAGAAACCAAACCAGCACACAAATGGATTATTTGAAGTAATCAAACCAGCACACAAAATCTATACAAGAAGATGATGACTAGTGACCTGGAGACATGCAATTGGAACAATATGATCACTTCATTAAGCCTAGAATGGTGGTTCTATATAAGATGGCTTCCCGAGTGAGACGATCATCAAACTAACATTCGGATCAAATTTCATCATATCATAAAAAATGCATCAAATAGCTACAACAAGTTCTGATATCTTTGTTGAACTATCAAACAACATCAAAGCATGGAACATAGCATGTGTTCTTGACTGGCTCCGAGTCAAACAACATCAAATCATCAAAGCATCAAAGCTGGCTGTGAATCAAACAGGGCAAAGCATGGAGTGACTTACTATAGCAATCTTGACTGGCTCCGAAAACCCGTGCTTCTTGCTGTTGTGGGTGGCCTTAAACAAGTCAATCGCAGACAGCTCCTCACCCTTACGCTCTTCTTTCTGAAATGTTTTTCAACAAAAATCAAAATGTTATTCAGCAAGAATCAGAAATGTTATTCAATGAGGAACCAAAGGTAAGGTCTCTAGAGAAGAGTTCTCACAGTGGCAAAAATGTGTGCTGTGTAGTGCCTGGAACCAGTTCTTTGATTGTACACGACTTTTTGTCGATTCATCTTGTTCGACAAACAGGTTTCCTACAAAAAATCATACTGTCAGCATGATCTAGCACTAGCATATCATGTGCAGAACATAAAGCATCAAACAAAGCAGAGACAAACCTTGTGTCTTGGGGTAGACCACATCTCCACCAGAGCTTGCCATTCACCATCCGTTAGATCAAGCACCGGAGACTTAATGCTGACTTTATTTGCGGCTACGGTATCAAAATACTTCTTCTTGATCTGATGGCGTCTGTTCTTTGAATATTTGTGCAGAATATCTTTGCACGAGGTCTTGATGGTCTCCGAGTCCGTGTTCATCTCAAAATTTGCCTACCAAGATAGCAAACAAGGTAGGAACAATATTAGTGATCATGCATAGGTGTAACAGAAAATAGATAGCACATTAACTATGAAACAAGTAGCTTACAGCAACTTTCCCAATGTAGTTCTCCAATAGACTAGCATTTTTTTTGTATAGCTTGAAGTGAGGAAGAACCGGAAGATGGCTTTTTGCAACGAGTCCACACTCAGAAGCAAGCTTTGCTGCCTGCAGAGGCTTCTCTGGACGAATCATCCCTTCGGCAATTTGGATAGGCACCTTGCTACCAGGCGATTTGGTGATCCTCTCTAGCCCTCTGCCCTTTCTAAGTCTAGTCTTGGGAGTCATTGCATCTGAAAATGAAACTGAACTCATAAATTAGAATAGAAATCGACAAATGCAGGAATCAACAAAAGCATACATGATCATTCCATTTGGAAAATGCACTAGTAAAAGATAGCATTGCAAAGGTCAACTTGCCCGATTGAAGCACAAGCTGCTGTTCTTCTTCATTGATGACAGCGTTCCTGTCAATAGAAGGTGCAACAGGGCTGAGGTCTGTGTGGATAGTGCCTGCTTCATCAATGCAGATGGTTACTGCTTCATCTAGGCAGATAGTGCCATTTCCATCCATGCTGAGAGTGGTTCCTTCATCCATGGGCGGCAACTCATCACCCGTTTGCACCGAGGTCTGAGAGTCCATGAGCAGCATACTTTCCTGATGGTCCGTCGCAGTCGCCATCCTTGCTTTCTGCCTTGTGACTTTATCAAGGGTAGGTTCATCAGGTTCCAAGATCCTCTTTTTTTGTCCTGGATCTGGGGCCATCTCCCTTCCTGGAGGCATTGCAGGAGATGTTTCTGAGCTCTTGTGCTTCTTGCTGACTGTCTTCTTAACACCAGGCCTCTTCGTCCTAGATTCCTTTAGTGCCTCGTATAAACATCACGGAAAAAAGCATTAGAACACAAGAGAAATATGTGAGCACAAGGAATAACATAGAATAACAGAACCCCAACCCTCCAAGCAAGACAGAGTTTGCACCTTAACAATCTTGTTGACTACAACATCATCCACTTCCTCTCCATCAATAACTTCATCCTCCTTAGGATTGTACTCTGGGTCATCATTGATAACTCCACTACCCTCTTGAACCTCATCACTTCTACCTTCATGTACACCATTTGTTTTCCTAATCATCGACGCTATTGCACCGATGCCAAGGGACTGGAACATCCGATTGTTCCTCATGATATTTCTAGCCCTAACCTTCTCGTACTCGGTGAGAGGCTCTTCTTTGCATGATACATGAAACATAACTATTAGGTGAATGTTTGGAATGCATGGACAGGCAGCCAAACATATCTTATGAAATTTTATTATCATTTAATCCTAGTTATTCAGGTAAGGAAGACTAACAACACACAGGCACAATTAAGCCAGCTTATTCAGATTGCTGCAATACATTTCACTTAGCATATTAAGACACAGATTTTATGAAACTGGCCACAAGGAGAAAGTTGCATACCAACGGTTGGCCTCATGCTTGACCTTGTCCTCCTTGCCATGGATGATCTTGAGGTGGTGCTTGCAAAATAGAATAAACAACAATCATATACAACAGGGATAAAGTAAAATGATGCACTTGTATCAATAAAGGAAAGCATTTGGACCATCATGCACATACAGTGATGTACTATTATTAATTAAGCAAACATGTAAGTGCACTAAACAAGCATGCATGTATAGTGGAAATATGTGTACACTAAACAAGCAAGCAAGCAAAGTGCTACTAATAGAAACAAGCAAGCATTGAAGGAAATTGAAAAGAAGCAAGCAAATACTATTGATACAAACCCTAATTAATAAGAAAGCAAGTAGCTTCTTCTCCATGTGCTGCTGATACAAGCAAGTACTGCTAATGGAAACCCTAATTAAGCATGTATGCTTGCAAGCAACATGTATGTTAGCAAGAAAGCAACATGAACTAGTGAATTGGTGTCATGTACACATGCTTAGACAGTCTGACAGCAAGCTAGACGAGTATATCATGAGGACCTTCAAAACAACTAGATGTTTCCACTAGTAAAGCATGAAACAACAGTACTTGCAGAAGTACAAAAGCAGATGAAAAAATACTCTCAACTGCTCAATAAAGTTCCCGGTCTTTGCAACAACAACAACAAAAAAAGGCGAGAGGGCCACACGGGACGACCTCTATGCTGATAAAGAAATGCTCATCTGAATCATGTAATTCCACTATAGCTTGGTGACTGAACACAACACCTTCTACTTAACACAAATTGCTTTTGTGTTTGAGTACAGAAAGAACGCCATACCCGCAAAAAAAGGACAGATCATGGGCAGCCATAGAACGATATTACAACATCTTGGGCCAGCACAAGGCATCATTTTTGATGAAATCAAAGGGAAATAAACTACTGGTTTCATAGGGGTGAATAGTGATGATGACAACATTCACTTGGCCATACATCTCATCAGAGAGATACGACATAAACACCAGGTTCAGAAACATCAGTGACACAACGCCCCGCTCACAAGAGCGGTAAACACGCCACGAACCAGACCAACGCACAAGCACAATATAACCAAACGCACAACAAACCCACCCATAACCTCAAAACAACAGGAATGGGTAGCATGAGAGGCCCTGAGGGGCACCTTCTCCAAGTGCTACTGATACAAGCCAAGTAATTAAATCATACACAAGCAACATGAACCATGAACCAGAGGGAGGTCTTCCTCAAACCTCATCCACCTCCTCATCCACCCCCATCCCCTAAAATCATGCACTTCCTCTCCATCAACATGAACCCTAAACCATGAGGGGGATCAAACACTACAAGTGCACAAGGACACGCATGCAACATAACCAACTGTGACCCAAGCCAAGCACCATGAGTGAATCTGGCGAGCACGTTTTGTATCAGTAGGGTTCGAGCAGGGAGGGAGGAGCTGACGCGCGAATCCTAACCCTAGATTGACAAGAAAATGAATCCTATCCCTAGATCGACATGAACAAGAACAAGAACCAGGAGCTCGATGAACATGAACAACTTGTCCAATGAACATGAACAAGAACCACCAGGAGCTCATAGATCAACCGAATCCTAACCCTAGATTGACCGAATCCTAACCCTAGATCGACCGAATCCTAACCCTAGGTCGACCAGGAGGGGGATCTACCAAACCCTAGGGGGAGAGGGGAGAGGAGAGGGGTACCGTCATTGATCGTTGATGATGTGGATGATGTAGCCACCGTCGCCGATGTACTCACTGTCGTTGATGTAGCCGTCGATGTAGCAACCGTCGTCGAGGGAAGAGAGAAGGGTGGATTCGTCGTCGGGGTGGGCGGCGCACCACGATGAGACGTGGCGGGGCGGCACGGAGCAGGGGAGAGAGTGGGAGCAGGGCGGGGCGGAGCAGAGGAGGGGCGGCGCTAGGGTGGGGAGCGGGGCGGCGCGGAGCAGGGAGGTGGGGAATGGAGGGAGAATCTAGGGTTCGTCGGGGAGAGGGGAGGGGAATGGGGAAATTTTGGGAGGGGAGGGGAGGGGATCCCGCGTGTTAGTGGGAGAGGGAGTGGTGGGTCCTGCCTGGTAGTGGGAGAGGGAGTGGAGGGAGCGGAGGGAAATTTTGGGAGAGGGAAATTTTTGTGGAGGGAAAATTTTGGTGTGGGAGGGAAATCCTTTTGGGTCTGGGTGTAGAAAAAAATAGGGTTTTTTTGTAAACTTTGTAGAAATCATGGTTAAAATCATACCGAGTAGCTCAAGAAAACGCCGGTATTGCAAGTTTAGTATTTTTGCTAGTTGGTAGGCCACATTTGATGATGTGACGCGGAGGTCTCCCATTTTTTTGATTTTTTTGAATTTTTTACGGTGTTTTCAAAAACCGGCCGATTTCGTCGCGGCGACCGTCCGTGGCTAGGGTTTGAGCCGTGCAAATCTGTTGTCGATTCTGTGATGGAATGCCTGCCTGTGAAGCTAAAAAGCATTTTTAGTGAAAATAACGGACAAGCTATGGAGGACCCGTAGTTCAAATTCCAGTCGGTTCCAGCTGAATCGGCCGAAGGTGGTCCGAATTGCCGGGAGTAGCTACGAGGGTCGGAAATGCATGATTTTTGGCGACCGTCCGTAAAATAGGGCCTACTTTGAGATAGGCATGGAATGGCGCCGTTTGGGGTGCCCCTCCTTGTAGCCGCTTCACGAAAAACGCATGTCTTTTGCATTCAAAAAATGAAAAACGGTTTTTTTGTCAAACAAGTTGGAACCTCGCTTTGGCAACATTGTTTGCCATCACAAGACGGAGGCATGCGCCCAATTTGGGCATATTATCAGAAACTATTCAACGGATGCGGCCATATCATTGCTAGTTTGGCTTGAAAGACATGAATCTTCGTTCGTGGTAGGTCGTTTTTTAGAACACTTTTTCAAGAAAACGCCGGTATTGCAAGTTTAGTATTTTTGCTAGTTGGTAGGCCACATTTGATGATGTGACGCGGAGGTCTCCCATTTTTTTGATTTTTTTTGAATTTTTTACGGTGTTTTCAAAAACTGGCCGATTTCGTCGCGGCGACCGTCCGTGGCTAGGGTTTGAGCCGTGCAAATCTGTTGTCGATTCTGTGATGGAATGCCTGCCTGTGAAGCTAAAAAGCATTTTTAGTGAAAATAACTGGCAAGCTATGGAGGACCCGCAGTTCAAATTGCAGCCGGTTCCAGCTGAATCGGCCGAAGGTGGTCCGATTTGCCGGGAGTAGCTACGAGGGTCGAAAATGCATGCTTTTTGGCGACCGTCCGTAAAATAGGGCCTACTTTGAGATAGGCATGGACTTGCGCCGTTTGGGGTGCCCCTCCTTGTAGCCGCTTCACGAAAAACACATGTCTTTTGCATTCAAAAAATGAAAAACGGTTTTTTTGTCAAACAAGTTGGAACCTCGCTTTGGCAACATTGTTTGCCATCACAAGACGGAGGCATGCGCCCAATTTGGGCATATTATCAGAAACTATTCAACGGATGCGGCCATATCATTGCTAGTTTGGCTTGAAAGCCATGAATCTTCGTTCGTGGTAGGTCGTTTTTGAGAACCCTTTTTCAAGAAAACGCCGGTATTGCAAGTTTAGTATTTTTGCTAGTTGGTAGGCCACATTTGATGATGTGACGCGGAGGTCTCCCATTTTTTTGATTTTTTTGAATTTTTTACGGTGTTTTCAAAAACCGGCCGATTTCGTCGCGGCGACCGTCCGTGGCTAGGGTTTGAGCCGTGCAAATCTGTTGTCGATTCTGTGATGGAATGCCTGCCTGTGAAGCTAAAAAGCATTTTTAGTGAAAATAACGGGCAAGCTATGGAGGACCCATAGTTCAAATTCCAGTCGGTTCCAGCTGAATCGGCCGAAGGTGGTCCGAATTGCCGGGAGTAGCTACGAGGGTCGGAAATGCATGCTTTTTGGCGACCGTCCGTAAAATAGGGCCTACTTTGAGATAGGCATGGAATGGCGCCGTTTGGGGTGCCCCTCCTTGTAGCCGCTTCACGAAAAACGCATGTCTTTTGCATTCAAAAAATGAAAAACGGTTTTTTTGTCAAACAAGTTGGAACCTCGCTTTGGCAACATTGTTTGCCATCACAAGACGGAGGCATGCGCCCAATTTGGGCATATTATCAGAAACTATTCAACGGATGCGGCCATATCATTGCTAGTTTGGCTTGAAAGACATGAATCTTCGTTCGTGGTAGGTCGTTTTTTAGAACACTTTTTCAAGAAAACGCCGGTATTGCAAGTTTAGTATTTTTGCTAGTTGGTAGGCCACATTTGATGATGTGACGCGGAGGTCTCCCATTTTTTTGATTTTTTTTGAATTTTTTACGGTGTTTTCAAAAACTGGCCGATTTCGTCGCGGCGACCGTCCGTGGCTAGGGTTTGAGCCGTGCAAATCTGTTGTCGATTCTGTGATGGAATGCCTGCCTGTGAAGCTAAAAAGCATTTTTAGTGAAAATAATGGGCAAGCTATGGAGGACCCGCAGTTCAAATTCTAGACGGTTCCAGCTGAATCGGCCGAAGGTGGTCCGAATTGCCGGGAGTAGCTACGAGGGTCGGAAATGCATGCTTTTTGGCGACCGTCCGTAAAATAGGGCCTACTTTGAGATAGGCATGGAATGGCGCCGTTTGGGGTGCCCCTCCTTGTAGCCGCTTCATGAAAAATGCATGTCTTTTGCATTCAAAAAATGAAAAACGGTTTTTTTGTCAAACAAGTTGGAACCTCGCTTTGGCAACATTGTTTGCCATCACAAGACGGAGGCATGCGCCCAATTTGGGCATATTATCAGAAACTATTCAACGGATGCGGCCATATCATTGCTAGTTTGGCTTGAAAGCCATGAATCTTCGTTCGTGGTAGGTCGTTTTTGAGAACCCTTTTTCAAGAAAACGCCGGTATTGCAAGTTTAGTATTTTTGCTAGTTGGTAGGCCACATTGGATGATGTGACGCGGAGGTCTCCCATTTTTTTGATTTTTTTGAATTTTTTACGGTGTTTTCAAAAACCGGCCGATTTCGTCGTGGCGACCGTCCGTGGCTAGGGTTTGAGCCGTGCAAATCTGTTGTCGATTCTGTGATGGAATGCCTGCCTGTGAAGCTAAAAAGCATTTTTAGTGAAAATAACGGGCAAGCTATGGAGGACCCGTAGTTCAAATTCCAGTCGGTTCCAGCTGAATCGGCCGAAGGTGGTCCGAATTGCTGGGAGTAGCTACGAGGGTCGGAAATGCATGCTTTTTGGCCACCGTCCGTAAAATAGGGCCTACTTTGAGATAGGCATGGAATGGCGCCGTTTGGGGTGCCCCTCCTTGTAGCCGCTTCATGAAAAACGCATGTCTTTTGCATTCAAAAAATGAAAAACGGTTTTTTTGTCAAACAAGTTGGAACCTCGCTTTGGCAACATTGTTTGCCATCACAAGACGGAGGCATGCGCCCAATTTGGGCATATTATCAGAAACTATTCAACGGATGCGGCCATATCATTGCTAGTTTGGCTTGAAAGACATGAATCTTCGTTCGTGGTAGGTCGTTTTTTAGAACACTTTTTCAAGAAAACGCCGGTATTGCAAGTTTAGTATTTTTGCTAGTTGGTAGGCCACATTTGATGATGTGACGCGGAGGTCTCCCATTTTTTTGATTTTTTTTGAATTTTTTACGGTGTTTTCAAAAACTGGCCGATTTCGTCGCGGCGACCGTCCGTGGCTAGGGTTTGAGCCGTGCAAATCTGTTGTCGATTCTGTGATGGAATGCCTGCCTGTGAAGCTAAAAAGCATTTTTAGTGAAAATAACGGGCAAGCTATGGAGGACCCGCAGTTCAAATTCCAGCCGGTTCCAGCTGAATCGGCCGAAGGTGGTCCGAATTGCCGGGAGTAGCTACGAGGGTCGGAAATGCATGCTTTTTGGCGACCGTCCGTAAAATAGGGCCTACTTTGAGATAGGCATGGAATGGCGCCGTTTGGGGTGCCCCTCCTTGTAGCCGCTTCACGAAAAACGCATGTCTTTTGCATTCAAAAAATGAAAAAAAGGTTTTTTTGTTAAACAAGTTGGAACCTCGCTTTGGCAACATTGTTTGCCATCACAAGATGGAGGCATGCGCCCAATTTGGGCATATTATCAGAAACTATTCAACGGATGCGGCCATATCATTGCTAGTTTGGCTTGAAAGCCATGAATCTTCGTTCGTGGTAGGTCGTTTTTGAGAACCCTTTTTCAAGAAAACGCCGGTATTGCAAGTTTAGTATTTTTGCTAGTTGGTAGGCCACATTTGATGATGTGACGCGGAGGTCTCCCATTTTTTTGATTTTTTTGAATTTTTTACGGTGTTTTCAAAAACCGTCCGATTTCGTCGCGGCGACCGTCCGTGGCTAGGGTTTGAGCCGTGCAAATCTGTTGTCGATTCTATGATGGAATGCCTGCCTGTGAAGCTAAAAAGCATTTTTAGTGAAAATAACGGGCAAGCTATGGAGGACCCGTAGTTCAAATTCCAGTCGGTTCCAGCTGAATCGGCCGAAGGTGGTCCGAATTGCCGGGAGTAGCTACGAGGGTCGGAAATGCATGCTTTTTGGCGACCGTCCGTAAAATAAGGCCTACTTTGAGATAGGCATGGAATGGCGCCGTTTGGGGTGCCCCTCCTTATAGCCGCTTCACGAAAAACGCATGTCTTTTGCATTCCAAAAATGAAAAACGGTTTTTTTGTCAAACAAGTTGGAACCTCGCTTTGGCAACATTGTTTGCCATCACAAGACGGAGGCATGCGCCCAATTTGGGCATATTATCAGAAACTATTCAACGGATGCGGCCATATCATTGCTAGTTTGGCTTGAAAGACAAGAATCTTCGTCCGTGGTAGGTCGTTTTTTAGAACACTTTTTCAAGAAAACGCCGGTATTGCAAGTTTAGTATTTTTGCTAGTTGGTAGGCCATATTTGATGATGTGACGCGGAGGTCTCCCATTTTTTTGATTTTTTTTGAATTTTTTACGGTGTTTTCAAAAACTGGCCGATTTCGTCGCGGCGACCGTCCGTGGCTAGGGTTTGAGCCGTGCAAATCTGTTGTCGATTCTGTGATGGAATGCCTGCCTGTGAAGCTAAAAAGCATTTTTAGTGAAAATAACGGGCAAGCTATGGAGGACCGGCAGTTCAAATTCCAGCCGGTTCCAGCTGAATCGGCCGAAGGTGGTCCGAATTGCCGGGAGTAGCTACGAGGGTCGGAAATGCATGCTTTTTGGCGACCGTCCGTAAAATAGGGCCTACTTTGAGATAGGCATGGAATGGCGCCGTTTGGGGTGCCCCTCCTTGTAGCCGCTTCACAAAAAACGCATGTCTTTTGCATTCAAAAAATGAAAAAAAGGTTTTTTTGTTAAACAAGTTGGAACCTCGCTTTGGCAACATTGTTTGACATCACAAGACGGAGGCATGCACCCAATTTGGGCATATTATCAGAAACTATTCAACGGATGCGGCCATATCATTGCTAGTTTGGCTTGAAAGCCATGAATCTTCGTTCGTGGTAGGTCGTTTTTGAGAATACTTTTTCAAGAAAACGCCGGTATTGCAAGTTTAGTATTTTTGCTAGTTGGTAGGCCACATTTGATGATGTGACGCAGAGGTCTCCCATTTTTTTGATTTTTTTTGAATTTTTTACAGTGTTTTCAAAAACCGGCGGATTTAGTCACGGCGGTCATCGGTGGCTAGGGTTTGAGTCATGTTTTTAGCATTCAAAAAATGAAACTTATATTGTTTCATACATGAGCATGCACAAAAACCCATAATTTTATCTTTCATCCATGAGCATGCATAAAAAATTTCAGTTCCCATCAATTACCAAACTGAATATTCACTGTTAAAAACATGACTTGTTTAGATGACACTGTCATACAGCATCCATGAGCATGCACAAAATTAAACCTGACATACTTAACATTGACATGTTCATATTACACTAACAAGCTTAAACCTAACATGCTGAACACCTTCTTAACACCTTCACTCCTCCTTCTTCTCCTTCATCAACCTGATGCGCTCAGAGTGGCAAATCCCAACGCGGATGTACTCCTCTACCACAATTGGCATGGTCCTGTCGCCAAGCTGTGGGATTGCAGGCGCCGCCACCATCGCGAGGTCGTCGTCCGCCACCACCATCGCGAGGTCTTCGTCCGCCACCAACATAGCAGGGTCGTCGTCAGCCACCACCATAGCATGTTCGTCGTCAGCCAGAATAGGCTGCTCCTCGTCATCCCCGCTCTGCTCCTCGTCATCCCCACTCTGCTCCTCGTCGTCATCCCCGCTCTGCTCCTCATCATCCCCGCTACTGCTCCCATTGCCTGGCCAAATGCAACAAAGTGTGAACATGGTGTTGTCATCGCGCAGGTAGAGGAAGCCAAAAGGACAGGAAGAAGAGAGGCAGAGAGCTTACTGGCATCGTCGTCGTGCTGGTAGTACATGCGGCACATGGTGTTGTCGAACATCTTCACGGTGAACATGGCGTCGCCGTCGTAGCGGAAGACAAGGAAGTACCCGAGCTGTAGCTCATGGGCGTGGGCGAAATGCTCCCAGCCGGGCCCTAGGTACATGTGGCCTTCACCATCAAACACCACCAACACTTTCCACAGCCTGTGAAGCCCGCTGTCGGCCTCCCGCAGCTTCACTTTGTGGGGCTCACGGCCCGCGAGCATCTTCGCAAACTTGTCAGGCAGCCTCTACAGCGAGGGTCAAGCAGTGGTTAATTGTGGCAATCAAGCACTAGACAGCAGAGTGATGATAAAGAAATGAGTGATGATAAATATACCTGCCTACTGCAAGATTTCTCAATTATGATCTCGAAGAACTCAAAACCTTCCAAGCCAGCCATCTCACTTCTACTCTAAACAAGCAAAAGGAGAGGAAGAAGCACTTGTGAACAGGATGGACATAAATAGGAACAGAACCAAGTTTATGATGGCAAAAGTGATAAAAATGAGAAGAGCAATGCACTTGTGGATATTTATGATAGCAAAAGTGAGAAAAAAAGCAATGCACTTGTGAACATTTGGAATACTACTACTCTATCTACAATGGACCATATCTACCCATGTGCCCATGTCTACTATAAATGGCAAACACAGCATCAGGATCATATCTACTATAAATGGACCATATCTACAATGAACCATATCTACTATAAATGGACCATATCTTCCCATGTGCTACATTTTGTTAGAACCCAGCACTTAAGAACTGAACCCTAGATTCTCAATTTAAACACACCTACCCAATACAGTCATGTACAAAACTGAACAGCTTTATAGTCGTCGATATGCGCATGAAAGCTATTGGCTTGACACCGATATAGTCATGTAAAAAACTGAATTTAACACTAGAATTTCAGAGATTCAGAGCTACTGGCTTAATTTGCTTTGCTAGGGTTTATATAGCCAAAGGCCACTGGAGGCTAGATCCCCTACAAGTTTAACTGCTCCAGTGTGCCGCTGCATCTTTTTAGATAAATATAAACATGTTTATTTTAAAAACAAACAAACAAAATTGGAAAATACTAATACACTTGCAACATTATAAGTGTTGGCATCATTTTTTCCCCTTTCGGTCTGCCTTTTCTATTTCTGATGAATTCTACGTCGCTGTGAAGAGAACCACAGGGAAACTAGCATACCTAGCAAGGTAGCACCACATCAACTGAACATGGCCAAAAGGGACCTAAACCTAAATGCCTAATTCAGTCTGCAAAATCCCTAAATTAGCCATACGCGCAGGCACAATACGAGTAACTCCTAAATCAGCATGCTTGTTGGCCTTGTTGGCCTTGTCGACAAAGAACACAGGGGGAACAGAACGGACCTGGGGGGACGGCGACTGCTTGAGCTTGTGCCTGCTCTTGATCTACTACTCTATCTATAATGGAACCCTAATCAGCATGTGCCAGGGAACCCTAATCTAATCAATAGGAAGAGGAACAAGAAGGACTCGGTGGATTCATACCTTAGGAGGCCGTCACTGTCGATGGAGGAGTGGTTCGCCTGGGAGGTCGTCACCGTCGATGGAGGAGAAGGGGATGCCAGCGGCGGAGAGGAGGAGTGGGTCGAGTGGATAATGGAGAGGAGGAGCGGGTCAAGTGGACAGGAGGAGTGGGGCAAAGAGTGGGTCCACTTGTCAGCGAGTTCTGTTTTGATATATTGAAAAGGGTTGGCATAGAGTACAAAACCAACAGCCTCTAACTAGCCCAGTGGTAGAAAAACAATGGAATAAGCGGCATGTCGTGGGTTCGAGCCCCCGCTCGCCCAATATTTTTTGGTAGCTCAGGGGAAAAGGGTCCAGTGGGTAGAGTAGCAAAATGGCCCACTTGTCAGTGAGTTGGTCGAGTGGCCCACTTGTAAGCGAGGTCTCTGTTTGATACTTAACTTGTTTGATGATTTGAAAAGAGATGGCATAGAGTGGACGACCAGTAGCCTCTTCCTAGCCTAGTGGTAGAAACACAGTGAAACAAGCGCACGGTCGTGGGTTCGAGTCCCCGCTCGCGCATATTTTTTTGCTCACAATGAAATGGGGCCGCGCGTGGGATCAGATGGCTGTCTGATGGAGCGCGCCCAAAAATTCAGTTAAAACAGCTCTGAAAACATCTTCAGTTCACCAAAAACAACATCTTCAGTTCAAAAAACATCTTCAGTCCAAAAACAACATCATTTTGCAATCTTTTACATCACAACCAAAACTACATGATCACCAAAACTAAGAAAAACAGCTCTAAAAACAACATCTTCAGTTCATCATTTTGCTTCATCATTCAAAACAACATCTTCATTTTGCATTGTATCTTCCGTCACCAAAACTACATCATTTTGCATTGTATCTTCAACCATCATCTGCCTCTCCATCACTACACAGTCTCATGCATTTTGGTACCTGGAGAGATTTGTAGTAGAAAAACTACATCAGGATCACATCAACAACAACTACCAAGGAGACAAAATAGCATTAGATCACCAAGGAGACCAAATTTACCTTCGCTACTCATTGTCGTCGATACGAAAACAAGGAACTCTATGCCCACTCCTGTTTTCCTCATCATCACTACAATATTGCAGCATAGTATGACTAGTCCGGTTTTCCTCATCCTCGCTTTCATGTCCATCCTCTACCACCTTTCTTCTTTTCTTGATGCCTTCAACTGTTGCAGCGCCAATGATCACACGTTCCAGGTCCCTTCGCACTCTGCTTTGCACCGGAACTTCCATAGAGTCATCATCAGCTTGCAACGGAACTTTCGTAGAGTCATCATCTTGGTATGTTAGTCCACCATCACCGGGGCCCTTTTCCACTTCAGTTTCAGTCACACTCCACAAGTGTCTGTGCTGAAAGTTTTGCACAACTCGCCATTTTCCGTGCAAAAGAGTGTCTGGCAGATAAAACACCATTGTTGCTTGTGTTGTTAGAATAAAGGGATCACTCTTATACCAGCACCTTGCAGTGTTGATGCTTTTGAAGTGGCCATCATATTTGACAAAAGAGTCTCTCCTCTTCTTGCTACCAAGCTCAAACCAGTCACATCAAAATAAGACAACCGAGCGATGGATGCCTCCACTAGAGTTGTACTGCAACTCTACGATGCTTCTCAACTGACCATAGAAGTCAATGATCTCACCATCATGTGACCCCTCAGTGACGATTCCACTATTCTGTGTCTTCCTTTTTTCCTCGCGGTCAACGGTGTGGTACTGGACACCGTCAGCAATGCATGCTGAATACACTCTCACTCGCTTATCCGTTAAGCATGCCAAAGCAAATAGATCATCACTGACCTTCTTCTCCTCATGCAACTTTCCAATCTGCACAAATAAACCATTTAGCAAACAATGGTATTTAACAATGGGTGAATAACACAGAAAACATAAAACATGTGGTTGAAGATCTCACATGATTCTTAAACCAATTAGCAAACACCTTGGCAACCCTTTTATCAACATTGATATTGCTTTCTTCCTGATTTAACTCTTCCTTGCATTTCCTACAATGCCAACAAAACATGTGAATTAAAATATTAGGCTGGTGCCAACCCAAGCAAAAAAATATATATATATATAATGAGTGCACAAGATATAACGCACTCGATATATGGTAGAACCTCGGCGCAATTGCTGAGCACAAACAAAACCATCTTGTCATACTCATCACCAGCCTCCAAGTATTGTGAGGCTCCAAGAAAGTTCACACCATGGTTGAAAACAGAGACATCACCACTTTGCGAATCAGACCGCTCTCTATTTCTGCCTGGCCGGTTCCATCTTGTTTCCACATCACCAAAGTATCTAGAGCAAAAAGTCAAGCACTCGTCAACGACATATGCTTCAGCAATAGAACCTTCAGGTCTTGCTGTGTTTCGCACATAACGCTTACAAGTAAGCAGCCTTCTTTTTATTGGGTACATCCAACCGTATTGCACAGGGCCTCTAAGCATTGCCTCTTTGGGTAAGTGCACCGCCAAATGGACCATCACGGTGAAGAAAGCTGGAGGGAAAATCTTCTCGAGCTTGCAAAGAATAATTGGGATTTCTTTTTCAAGTCTTTCCAAGACAGTTAACTTGAGGGTTTTGCAGCACGGTTCTCTAAAGAAATTTCCCAGCTTAGCAATCGCTTCTTATATATCCTTGTGCATGATTCCTCGGAGGCCCGCCGGTAAAATCCTTTGGAGGAGGATGTGACAATCATGGGTTTTCAGTACTGAAAGCTTGAATCCATCAGAAGTAACACACTTTGCTAGGTTAGTAGCATAACCATCTGGAAATTTCACCGCTCTTAGGAATTCACAGAATGCAAGCTTTTGTTCTTTATTCATTGTATACCATGCTGGTGGAATTTCAAATGAATCTTCATCTTCATTGTGCTGTAGATGCAAATCTTCTCTTATGCCCATGTCCTCCAAATCAAGCCAAGAACTAACCGTGTCCTTTGTCTTCCCTTCAATGTTCAGAAACATCCCTAGTAGATTCTCGCATATGTTTTTCTCAATGTGCATTACATCGAGATTATGCCTTAATTTCAGATCAGCCCAGTATGGCAGGTCCCACAAACAAGACCTCCAGTCCCAACATTGACCTTCCTCACGCTTTCTTTTCTTCGCCAGCTTTCCTGGTCTCACATCTTTCACCTTTTCAAGTTGCTGCTCCAGCTCTTCTTTAGTGAATTCAGCTGGCTTGTCACGGGTTTCATTCTCACCATTAAAATCTTTGCTTCTTCGCCAGCGATGGTTTCGGGGAAGAAAGCGGCGGTGCCCAATATAGCATATCTTGCTCCTTATTCTCTTTGAGCAAGGGTCTTTGTCACAATGGACACAAGCCTGATAACCCGCTGTGATCCTCCCAGATAGAGTGTGCAGAGCCGGGAAATCATGGATGGACCATATGATCGCAGCACATAGATTGAACTTTTCTTCCAGACTCAAGGCATCGTATGTAGGTACACCAGTCCAGAGCTGGAGCAGTTCTTCTACGAGGGGCTCCATAAAGACATCAAAATCCTTTCCTGGAGAATCTGGACCCGGGATAAGCAATGACATCATGAAGTTGGACTGATCCATGCATGCCCATGGTGGCAGGTTGTACGGCACCACAAAAACTGGCCACATGCTATAAGACGTGCTCATGTTCCCAAACGGATTAAACCCATCTGTGGCAATGCCAAGTTTTATGTTCCTTGGATCTGCAGCAAAATCAAAATGTATACGGTCAAACTCTTTCCATGCCTCTCCATCCGCTGGATGGCTCAGCTCATTATCCACAGGTTGCCGCTTCAGCTTGTGCCACTGTACCTCACGCGATGATTTCTTCGAGATGAACATCCGCTGCAGCCTTGGTATCAAGGGAAAGTGCCTCAGTACCTTCTCCGGTATTGACTTCTTCCCATCAGCATCTTTCCACCTAGATGCATTGCATTTTGGACAGTTGTCATGCTTTGCTAAATCCTTCCGAAACAAGACACAGTTATTTGGGCACACATGTATTGACACATAACCTAACCCCAGCCTGCGGATTATGCTCAATGCTTCATCTAAGATCTGGGAACACAACTATTAGGGAATTGCAAGCTCAAAAGACGGAGTATTGCGTTGAATGCGGCATTGCTAATCCGGTAGAAAGACTTGATGTGGAGTAACTTCACGGTGAAGGTAAATCTTGAAAATTTACCCCCTTCATGAGCTGCGCGCTTCGCCTCCTCTAACACCTCAACAAACAATGATTTCTGTCCATCAGCACGATCTTCAGCATCGTACAAATCCTTCAATAGGTCAGGAATCCTATCATCTTCATGCCCATCCTCTTCCTCCAAAACAGCATTATCTCGCAAAACCTTTTCCATGAAATCAATGCCAGCATCACCACCACCCATCATATGAGGGGCCTCTGTATCAGCTTCAAAATGTTGAGGTTGTCTGTCTAAAGGTTCTCCAGGATATATCCATCTATCATATGTGCTGGACATCCCATTAAGAAGCAGATGATCTTCCACTCTTCCTTGAGCCATTCTTGGACGGTTGAGGCATTCACAACATGGGCAAAGAATGTGAGCATCGTTGGCAAAATTTTCCCGAACAAATGCCATGAAATCATCAAATCCTTTCATATGTTCTTTCGAAAACTTTCTAACTCCTTCTCTAATCCAGCTTCTGTCCATCTGCCAAAGACAACAAATTGTTGCAACTTAGTAAATCAATCTAAGTGCATCAACATTAATTAATGAAAATGGATGGAAGTAATGGAAGCTAAAATTCCAGAAAATAAGGTAGGCACCCAAGTTTATATGCTAACTGCCTAAGCACAACATTCAGCTATTTCCAATTCCTCACTACTTTAGTCCAGTTCACATGGTTTACTGATTTCACATGGGAGCAATAAAAAGTAGTTCAAATGGAAATACAGATTTCACATGGGAGAAAAGAAAAGATAACTAAAACATGATGGTTCACAAAAAACAGAGGTGGTTAAACAACCAACAATAACAATATATGCTGCCACTAAGAACTATTTTGGTTAAACCACCAACAATAACACCACTGTCAATTTACATGAATGCCATTTCCAAGATTGCATCAAATCTACATCAATGAGAGTTTTCCTAGTTTACATCTAATCTACATCAATATTCAGGTCCTTTCACGGATTTGAGGCTGAAATTTTAGAGGTGTAACATCAAATCTACATCAACCCCAGGGAAAGACCAACTCGAGCTCTGTTCTATTGATTGCTGAAAACATAATTTACCGGTAACAATTGACTGAATTCCAAAAGAATTCTTAACAATTTCATCAACCACAATTCTCCTAATAATTTCATCAACAGAAATTCTCTTCACAATTTCTACCAAATTCATCAATGACATTTCGAAGAGATTTTTCCAAGCTTACAACAAACCTACATCAAATCACTCTGAAGATTCTCCTAACAAATCTACATCAAATCATTGACATCAACAGAGAGGAGAGGGGGAAGAGGAGGGGGGAAGGAGAGGGGTGCATACATGGGCAAGGTCTGCTTGCGGCGGTGGCGACTCCCCCATGCTCGGCGGCGGCGAGTCCCCCATGCGTGGGCGACGCGAGCGACATGGGCGACGCGAGCGGCGAGGCCCACGCCCCCACCTCCGCCCCTGTTGGTTGCTTCCACCGCGAGGCCGTGGGCGAGGTCACTTGCAGCGAGGTCGTGGGCAAGGCGAGCGGCCCCTACTGGTTGCTTCGGCCGCCGGCCCCCGCCCGCCGGCCGCCGCCTGCCGCCCACCGGCCCCGCCCTCGTCCGAGCGACCCTTGCTGGTTGCTTCCGCCGCCGCCCGCCGCCACCTGGTCGGAAGACCTAGAAAAACGCTAAGTGTTGCTCTGTTCGATGCCACCCGCCGCCACCTGGTCGGAAGGCCCCACTTGTCACTGATACGAGAGAGCCCTGGTTTTGTATAGTATATAGAAAATTACCCACACATTAGCAACAATCCCTCTCTAGCCCAGCGGTACCGAATGAGCGAGCGAGTGCCAGGTCGTGGGTTCGAGTCCCCACTAGAGCATATTTTTTAGGGAATTAAACGCACGCTCAACCACCTGTCAAATGGGTCCCGCTTGTCAGTTTTGCAAATCGTTGCTCTGTTCGATGCCACCTGGTCGGAAGGTCCCACTTGTCAATGATATGAGAGAGCCGTAGTTCTATATAATGTATAGATAAACTCCCAGATGCGAGCAACTGTCCCTCTCTAGCCCAGCGGTAGCATGCGAGCCAACCAAGCGCGAGGTCGTGGGTTCGAGTCCCGCCTCGTGCATCTTTTTTGGGCGAATTAAGCGCTCGGCCCCATCTGTCAAATGGGTCCCGCCTGTCAATGTGTCCCCCGTCTATCTGTTGAATATTAAAACTCAAGCAAAAATGACACCTAGACAGTGACACATAAGCGAGGTTGCTGAGGTGGCTGCCTAATCATCCTAATTCATTCAAACTCAAGTGTAGTGACCATTTTATATTGGTCGTTATCAGCTACGCATGAGGCAGTGGACAGTGCTACTAGCTTTACGACCATTTCCTCTAATGAAATTATGACCTTTCTGACCAAAATGGTCGTTATGGTTTAGGGTTTAAAGCCAACTAGACAGCTTTTGACCAATTGGTCTAAAATGGTCATAAATTTATGACCAATTCTTCGAGGGTCACTGACAGAAGGTCATAAGTTGACATATTTCTTGTAGTGGTTAGTAGCTTCATCGACATCATCACCACGCTGTCATGCTGATGAAACTCTCCCTCGAGCTCTACTGGATCGTGAGTTCGCGGGACATCAACGAGCTGAACGTGTGCTGAACGCGAAGGTGCCGTACATTCTCTACTGAGGATCGGTCGATCGTGAGGACGTATGACTACATCAACCGCGTTGTCATAACACTTCCGCTTAACGGTCTACGAGGGTACGTGGATGACACTCTCCCCTGCCGTTGCTATGCATCACCATGATCTTGCGTGTGCGTACGATTTTTTTTTGAAATTACTGTGTTCCCCAACAGATGACACCAGAGTATAGGCGCCGTGTTCGGCATAATAAGTCAGCTTCACCGTCTGTAGTCACTATCATCATGGCTATAGAGCTAGCCTGCTTACGACTAGCCATGTTCGACATAATTTCCCGTGCGTAGATGCCCATGCATTGCACGGAACACCAAGATTGGGGGTGGACGGCGCCTGCAGCGGCCATCGCGCCAGATTTTTCCATGGCCTTCCAGATGTGGTGGGAGGAGATAACGCTGATTGTGAGAGACAATGAGTTGTTTGTAGATAGGGAACAAGTGCAGGCATCTTTTTGCAAAACTGGAGAAGTTTGGTTTATATGTGTCAGATCTAGATCCGACGGCTATTGGTGGAAGATGGCAGGCACAACATCATCACCAACTCAGGACCTCTTTGATTTGCAGGATTTTGAAAACATAGGAATAGGACACGGCAATATTACAAGTTTCAAACTGATATTACAAATGCTATGAGTAATGTTGCACCTACGAAGAGGGAATCTAGTAAGTTTACGTAAGGACTTGCGTTACTTTAGGTGGATGCAGCATTATCGTACAAACTAAAATCCACCGCCCTGACAAGTCACTAATGGGCAAATAAATTTTCGAGTCTCTAGCCACTTGATGTTTCAAAAATAAATTCAGCTTCTGTGGAGACTTTGTCATTTAGGCTTAGACGCTTGCGGTGATCAGCACGCCATTCATTGTTGCGCCAGAGAACACCAAACCTCATTACCTTGAGCACACTTGCCTCCAGAACAAAGAACCTGGCCAATTTAATCTCAGATGTGCTTCCTCGGTAGTCGATCAAATCAATTTCTGTAAGATGGAGATCAAGGCATTCGATGAGATTGTTATAGTGCAGCACATTTTTCACTTTCGGGTCTTTTTTATCTGAAAAAGAAGAGAACATATTAGAGCAGCTGGCTGTATAATATTGCCGTGTCATCAAGAGGTACCAATATCATTCGCTTATACGATAGGGTTGGCTGGCTAGTGATATTTTTTCACTCTCCATCTCTCTCTTTCTCTTTCCTCTCATTTACCTAGGAGCACGTGAAGAGCTTGGGCATTTGTTGCCTTCCACAATGTGACTGATGCCATATTTCTCAAAAGTATGCCACATAATATGCATCGATGTCAAATCAAAAGATTTTGGCACCGCTCTCACGATGTGAGAGAGTTGGCACCGCTGTGCACACATACCCACATGTATAAACAAATCAATCAAACCAACTACACCAGCCTCTCACTTTACCAAACAAGTGCTTTTTGTTGCCTCAGTCCTCTCTCTCTCCCATGCAAGTGTTTTTTCATTGCGTGAGTTAATTTGGCACCGGAGCAAAGTAGGTGATCCAGATTGGGGCAGCAAGTGAGAAATGGAGGGGCATCGATGCCAAATGCATCACAAGTGAATTTGGCACGTGTTTTGGCCTACATAGTGGAGGTCTGCTATAGCCCACTTTTGTACTACCTCGTATTTAGTGTAAAATTTTGACCATATATTTAGCTAAGATGCCAAGATGGCGGATTCGGGCATATTGTTGTTATACTTTGTAAGGTCCTCGAGAATAATTGTCACATCCCTAGTCTGGTATGACCTAGACTAGCTAGTCATTTGTGCATCATGTTTAAATTTTCATTTAAATTTGAAATGAGGATTGGTGGAACCCTCAGAATCATTTCTGAAAATGACCCAAATAAAAATTTCTCCAAAAGGGTCCAACAAAATGCTCATGTTGCTCTCTGAAAATATTGGACAGGGATAAAAATCAAACCAATATTTTTAAGAGCTCATAGGTATTTATTTTGGGCATTTGGAATTAATGCATAAATATTTGTATTGGAAATATATTAGTTATATATATTAATATATGTCCAAAAATTATGCCATTTATAAAGGAGCTCTGGAATAATATAGTTAGCTCTTGCAAAAATTGGCATAAGGTAATTAAATGATTTAATTTTTTAATTAAATCAAAACAAATGTCAGAAAAATTAGAAAACAAAAAAATAAAAGAGGAGTAACTTACCTGGGCTTCCTCCCTGCGCGGCCTGGCCGGCCCAGCAGCCAGCGCCGGCCCAGCCCACCTGGCCCTCCCCTATCGTCTTCGTCCTCGACAGAGGGACGGGCGCGTGCCCGGCGCGCGCGCGCGCCAC